>NW_027475750.1:0-32795 GCF_051020985.1 Nomia melanderi | reverse complement strand
ACTTTATAAAACTATATAAAAGGGTATAATACTAGATAAAACTATATAAAGCTATAATAAAACTAATAAAACTAATCAATCTATATAAAACCATATAAAACTGTATAAAACTCTATGAAACTATATAAAACTATTTAAAACTATATAAAATTCCATAAACCTATATAAGACTTACAAAACTATATAAAACTATATAAAACTCTATAGAACTATATAAAACTATATAAAACTATATAAAACTATATAAAACTATATAAAGCTATAATAAAACTAATAAAATTAATAAATATATATAAAACCATATCAAACTATACAAAGCTAACAAAATTATATAAAACTATATAAAACTATATAAAACTATATAAAACTATACAAAACTAACAAAACTATATAAAACTATATAAAACGATATAAAACTATATAAAACTATATAGAACTAACAAAACTATATAAAACTATATAAAACTAATAAAACTCTATAAAACTATATAAAACTATATAAAACTCTATAAAACTATATAAAACTATATAAAACTATATAAAACTAACAAAACTGTATAAAACTATGTATAACTATATAAAACTATATAAAACTAAATAAAGCTAATAAAACTATGTAAAACTATATAATACTATATAAAACTATATAAAACTATATGGAACCATATAAAACTATATAAAACTATATAAAACGAATAAAACTATATAAAACTATATAAAACTATATAAAACTAACAAAACTGTATAAAACTATGTATAACTATATAAAACTATATAATGCTATAATAAAACTAATAAAATTCATAAATCTATATAAAACCATATAAAACTGTATAAAACTCTATAAAACTATATAAAACTATTTAAATCAATATAAAATTATATAAAACAATATAAAACTAACAAAACTATATAAAACTATATAAAACTATGTAAAACGATATAAAACTAATAAAACTATATAAAACTATATAACACTAATAAAACTATATAAAACTATATAAAGCTATATAAAACTCTATAAAACTATATAAAACTATATAAAACTATATAAAACTAACAAAACTGTATAAAACTATGTAAAACTATATAAAACTATATAAAACTATATAAAGCTAACAAAACTATGTAAAACTATATAATACTATATAAAACTGTATAAAACTATATGGAACCATATAAAACTATATAAAACTATATAAAACGAATAAAACTATATAAAACTATATAAAACTATATAAAACTAACAAAACTGTATAAAACTATATAAAACTATATAAAACAATATAAAACTATATAAAACTATATAAAACTATATAAAACTATATAAAACTATATAAAATTCTATAAAACTATATGAAACTATATAAAACCATATAAAGCTATATAAAACTATGTAGAACTATATAAAACTATATAAAACTGAATAATACTATATAAAACTATAAAAAGCTATAATAAAACTAATAAAATTAATAAATCTATATAAAACCATGTAAAACTGTATAAAACTCTATAAAACTATATAAAACTAGTTAAACCTATATAAAATTATATAAAACTATATAAAACTAACAAAAAATATAAAACTATATAAAACTATATAAAACAATATAAAACTATACAAAACTAACAAAACTATATAAAACTATATAAAATTATAAAAAACTATTCAAAACTAACAAAACTATATAAAACTATATAAAACTATATAAAACAATATGAAACTATACAAAACTAACAAAACTATATAAAACTATATTAAACTATATAAAACTATTCAAAACTAACAAAACTATATAAATCGATATAAAACTATATAAATCTATACAAAACTAACAAACTATATAAAACTATATAAAACTATATAAAACTAACAAATTATATAAAACTATATAAAACACTATAAAACTATATAAAGCTATATAAAACTATGTAGAACTTTATAAAACTATATAAAAGGGTATAATACTATATAAAACTATATAAAGCTATAATAAAACTAATAAAACTAATCAATCTATATAAAACCATATAAAACTGTATAAAACTCTATGAAACTATATAAAACTATTTAAAACTATATAAAATTCCATAAACCTATATAAGACTTACAAAACTATATAAAACAATATAAAACTCTATAGAACTATATAAAACTATATAAAACTATATAAAACTAAATAATGGTTATATAAAACTATGTAGAACTTTATAAAACTATATAAAAGGGTATAATACTATATAAAACTATATAAAGCTATAATAAAACTAATAAATCTAATCAATCTATATAAAACCATATAAAACTGTATAAAACTCTATGAAACTATATAAAACTATTTAAAACTATATAAAATTCCATAAACCTATATAAGACTTACAAAACTATACAAAACTATATAAAACTCTATAGAACTATATAAAACTATATAAAACTATATAAAACTATATAAAACTATATAAAGCTATAATAAAACTAATAAAATTAATAAATCTATATAAAACCATATTAAACTATACAAAGCTAACAAAACTATATAAAACTGTATAAAACTATATAAAACTATATAAAACAATACAAAACTAACAAAACTATATAAAACTGTATAAAACGATATAAAACTATATAAAACAATATAGAACTAACAGAACTATATAAAACTATATAAAACTAACAAAACTGTATAAAACTATGTATAACTACATAAAACTATATAAAACTATATAAAGCTAATAAAACTATGTAAAACTATATAATACCATATAAAACTGTATAAAACTATATGGAACCATATAAAACTATATAAAACTATATAAAACTATATAAAACTATATAAAACTATATAAAACTATATAAAACTATACAAAACTAACAAAACTATATAAAACTATATAAAACTGTATAAAACTATATAAAACTATATAAAACTATATAAACCTGTATAAAACAATATAAAACTATATAAAGCTATATAAAACTATGTAGAACTATATGAAACTATATAAAACTATATAAAGCTATATAAAACTATATAAAACTATCAAAACTATATAAAACTATACAGAACTAACAAAACTATATAAAACTATATAAAACTATATAAAACTATATAAAACTATATAAAACTATATAAAACTAGTTAAACCGATATAAAATTATATAAAACTATATAAAACTAACAAAGCTATATAAAACTATATAAAACTATATAAAACAATATGAAACTATACAAAACTAACAAAACTATATAAAACTATATAAAACTATATAAAACTATTCAAAACTAACAAAACTATATAAATCGATATAAAACTATATAAATCTATACAAAACTAACAAACTATATAAAAGTATATAAAACTATATAAAACTAACAAATTATATAAAACTATATAAAACTCTATAAAACTATATTAACACTATATGAAACTATATAAAACTATATAAAACTATATAAAGCTATATAAAACTATGTAGAACTTTATAAAACTATATAAAAGGGTATAATACTATATAAAACTATATAAAGCTATAATAAAACTAATAAAACTAATCAATCTATATAAAACCATATAAAACTGTATAAAACTCTATGAAACTATATAAAACTATTTAAAACTATATAAAATTCCATAAACCTATATAAGACTTACAAAACTATATAAAACTATATAAAACTCTATAGAACTATATAAAACTATATAAAACTATATAAAACTAAATAATGGTTATATAAAACTATGTAGAACTTTATAAAACTATATAAAAGGGTATAATACTATATAAAACTATATAAAGCTATAATAAAACTAATAAATCTAATCAATCTATATAAAACCATATAAAACTGTATAAAACTCTATGAAACTATATAAAACTATTTAAAACTATATAAAATTCCATAAACCTATATAAGACTTACAAAACTATACAAAACTATATAAAACTCTATAGAACTATATAAAACTATATAAAACTATATAAAACTATATAAAACTATATAAAGCTATAATAAAACTAATAAAATTAATAAATCTATATAAAACCATATTAAACTATACAAAGCTAACAAAACTATATAAAACTGTATAAAACTATATAAAACTATATAAAACAATACAAAACTAACAAAACTATATAAAACTATATAAAACTATATAAAGCTAACAAAACTATGTAAAACTATATAATACTATATAAAACTGTATAAAACTATATGGAACCATATAAAACTATATAAAACTATATAAAACGAATAAAACTATATAAAACTATATAAAACTATATAAAACTAACAAAACTGTATAAAACTATATAAAACTATATAAAACAATATAAAACTATATAAAACTATATAAAACTATATAAAACTATATAAAACTATATAAAATTCTATAAAACTATATGAAACTATATAAAACCATATAAAGCTATATAAAACTATGTAGAACTATATAAAACTATATAAAACTGAATAATACTATATAAAACTATAAAAAGCTATAATAAAACTAATAAAATTAATAAATCTATATAAAACCATGTAAAACTGTATAAAACTCTATAAAACTATATAAAACTAGTTAAACCTATATAAAATTATATAAAACTATATAAAACTAACAAAAAATATAAAACTATATAAAACTATATAAAACAATATAAAACTATACAAAACTAACAAAACTATATAAAACTATATAAAATTATAAAAAACTATTCAAAACTAACAAAACTATATAAAACTATATAAAACTATATAAAACAATATGAAACTATACAAAACTAACAAAACTATATAAAACTATATTAAACTATATAAAACTATTCAAAACTAACAAAACTATATAAATCGATATAAAACTATATAAATCTATACAAAACTAACAAACTATATAAAACTATATAAAACTATATAAAACTAACAAATTATATAAAACTATATAAAACACTATAAAACTATATAAAGCTATATAAAACTATGTAGAACTTTATAAAACTATATAAAAGGGTATAATACTATATAAAACTATATAAAGCTATAATAAAACTAATAAAACTAATCAATCTATATAAAACCATATAAAACTGTATAAAACTCTATGAAACTATATAAAACTATTTAAAACTATATAAAATTCCATAAACCTATATAAGACTTACAAAACTATATAAAACAATATAAAACTCTATAGAACTATATAAAACTATATAAAACTATATAAAACTAAATAATGGTTATATAAAACTATGTAGAACTTTATAAAACTATATAAAAGGGTATAATACTATATAAAACTATATAAAGCTATAATAAAACTAATAAATCTAATCAATCTATATAAAACCATATAAAACTGTATAAAACTCTATGAAACTATATAAAACTATTTAAAACTATATAAAATTCCATAAACCTATATAAGACTTACAAAACTATACAAAACTATATAAAACTCTATAGAACTATATAAAACTATATAAAACTATATAAAACTATATAAAACTATATAAAGCTATAATAAAACTAATAAAATTAATAAATCTATATAAAACCATATTAAACTATACAAAGCTAACAAAACTATATAAAACTGTATAAAACTATATAAAACTATATAAAACAATACAAAACTAACAAAACTATATAAAACTGTATAAAACGATATAAAACTATATAAAACAATATAGAACTAACAGAACTATATAAAACTATATAAAACTAACAAAACTGTATAAAACTATGTATAACTACATAAAACTATATAAAACTATATAAAGCTAATAAAACTATGTAAAACTATATAATACCATATAAAACTGTATAAAACTATATGGAACCATATAAAACTATATAAAACTATATAAAACTATATAAAACTATATAAAACTATATAAAACTATATAAAACTATATAAAACTATACAAAACTAACAAAACTATATAAAACTATATAAAACTGTATAAAACTATATAAAACTATATAAAACTATATAAACCTGTATAAAACAATATAAAACTATATAAAGCTATATAAAACTATGTAGAACTATATGAAACTATATAAAACTATATAAAGCTATATAAAACTATATAAAACTATCAAAACTATATAAAACTATATAGAACTAACAAAACTATATAAAACTATATAAAACTATATAAAACTATATAAAACTATATAAAACTATATAAAACTAGTTAAACCGATATAAAATTATATAAAACTATATAAAACTAACAAAGCTATATAAAACTATATAAAACTATATAAAACAATATGAAACTATACAAAACTAACAAAACTATATAAAACTATATAAAACTATATAAAACTATTCAAAACTAACAAAACTATATAAATCGATATAAAACTATATAAATCTATACAAAACTAACAAACTATATAAAAGTATATAAAACTATATAAAACTAACAAATTATATAAAACTATATAAAACTCTATAAAACTATATTAACACTATATGAAACTATATAAAACTATATAAAACTATATAAAGCTATATAAAACTATGTAGAACTTTATAAAACTATATAAAAGGGTATAATACTATATAAAACTATATAAAGCTATAATAAAACTAATAAAACTAATCAATCTATATAAAACCATATAAAACTGTATAAAACTCTATGAAACTATATAAAACTATTTAAAACTATATAAAATTCCATAAACCTATATAAGACTTACAAAACTATATAAAACTATATAAAACTCTATAGAACTATATAAAACTATATAAAACTATATAAAACTAAATAATGGTTATATAAAACTATGTAGAACTTTATAAAACTATATAAAAGGGTATAATACTATATAAAACTATATAAAGCTATAATAAAACTAATAAATCTAATCAATCTATATAAAACCATATAAAACTGTATAAAACTCTATGAAACTATATAAAACTATTTAAAACTATATAAAATTCCATAAACCTATATAAGACTTACAAAACTATACAAAACTATATAAAACTCTATAGAACTATATAAAACTATATAAAACTATATAAAACTATATAAAACTATATAAAGCTATAATAAAACTAATAAAATTAATAAATCTATATAAAACCATATTAAACTATACAAAGCTAACAAAACTATATAAAACTGTATAAAACTATATAAAACTATATAAAACAATACAAAACTAACAAAACTATATAAAACTATATAAAACGATATAAAACTATATAAAACAATATAGAACTAACAAAACTATATAAAACTATATAAAACTAATAAAACTGTATAAAACTATATAAAACTATATAAAACTGTATAAAAATATATAAAACTATATAAAACTATATAAAACTAACAAAACTGTATAAATCTATGTATAACTACATAAAACTATATAAAACTATATAAAGCTAATAAAACTATGTAAAACTATATAGTACTATATAAAACTATATAAAACTATATAGTACTATATAAAACTACATAAAACTATATAAAACTATATAAAACTATATGAAAATATACAAAACTATATGAAAATATACAAAACTAACAAAACTAAATAAAACTATATAAAACGATATAAAACTTCATAAAACTAACAAAACTGTATAAAACTATGTAAAACTATATAAAACTAATAAACCTATATAAAACTATATAAAACTCTATAAAACTATACAAAACTATATAAAACTATATAAAACTATATAAAACTATATAAAACTATATAAAACTATATAAAACTATATAAAACTAACAAAACTATATAAATCTATATAAAACCATATAAAACTGTATAAAACTATATAAAACTAACAAAACTATATACAACTATATAAAACGATATAAAATTAATAAAACTATATAAAACTATATAACACTATATAAAACTATATAAAACTATATAAAACTATATAAAACTAACAAAACTATATAAATCTATATAAAACCATATAAAATTGTATAAAACTATATAAAACTAACAAAACTATATACAACTATATAAAACGATATAAAATTAATAAAACTAAATAAAACTATATAAAACTATATAAAACTATATAAAACTATATAAAACTCTATAAAACTATATAAAACTATATAAATCTGTATAAGGCTATATAAAACTATGTAGAACTATATAAAACTATATAAAAGGGTATAATACTATATAAAACTATATAAAGATATAATAAAACTAATAAAATTAATAAATCTATATAAAACCATATAAAACTGTATAAACCACTATAAAACTATATAAAACTATTTAAACCTATATAAAATTATATAAAACTATATAAAACTAACAAAACTATATAAAACTATACAAAACTAACAAAACTATATAAAACTATATAAAACTATGTAAAACGATATAAAACTAATAAAACTATATAAAACTATATAAAACTATATAAAACTATACAAAACTAACAAAACTATATAAAACTATATAAAACTGTATAAAACTATATAAAACTATATAAAACTATATAAACCTGTATAAAACAATACAAAACTATATAAAGCTATATAAAACTATGTAGAACTATATAAAACTATATAAACCTGTATAAAACAATATAAAACTATATAAAGCTATATAAAACTATGTAGAACTATATGAAACTATATAAAACTATTTAAAACTATATAAAATTCCATAAACCTATATAAGACTTACAAAACTATACAAAACTATATAAAACTCTATAGAACTATATAAAACTATATAAAACTATATAAAACTATATAAAACTATATAAAGCTATAATAAAACTAATAAAATTAATAAATCTATATAAAACCATATTAAACTATACAAAGCTAACAAAACTATATAAAACTGTATAAAACTATATAAAACTATATAAAACAATACAAAACTAACAAAACTATATAAAACTATATAAAACGATATAAAACTATATAAAACAATATAGAACTAACAAAACTATATAAAACTATATAAAACTAATAAAACTGTATAAAACTATATAAAACTATATAAAACTGTATAAAAATATATAAAACTATATAAAACTATATAAAACTAACAAAACTGTATAAATCTATGTATAACTACATAAAACTATATAAAACTATATAAAGCTAATAAAACTATGTAAAACTATATAATACCATTTAAAACTGTATAAAACTATATGGAACCGTATAAAACTATATAAAACTATATAAAACGAATAAAACTATATAAAACTATATAAAACTATATAAAACTCTATAAAACTATATAAAACTATATAAATCTGTATAAGGCTATATAAAACTATGTAGAACTATATAAAACCATATAAAAGGGTATAATACTATGTAAAACTATATAAAGATATAATAAAACTAATAAAATTAATAAATCTATATAAAACCATATAAAACTGTATAAACCACTATAAAACTATATAAAACTATTTAAACCTATATAAAATTATATAAAACTATATAAAACTAACAAAACTATATAAAACTATACAAAACTAACAAAACTATATAAAACTATATAAAACTATGTAAAACGATATAAAACTAATAAAACTATATAAAACTATATAAAACTATATAAAACTATACAAAACTAACAAAACTATATAAAACTATATAAAACTGTATAAAACTATATAAAACTATATAAAACTATATAAACCTGTATAAAACAATACAAAACTATATAAAGCTATATAAAACTATGTAGAACTATATAAAACTATATAAACCTGTATAAAACAATATAAAACTATATAAAGCTATATAAAACTATGTAGAACTATATGAAACTATATAAAACTATATAAAGCTATATAAAACTATATAAAACTAACAAAACTATATAAAACTATATAGAACTAACAAAACTATATAAAACTATATAAAACTATATAAAACTATATAAAACTATATAAAACTATATAAAACTATATAAAACTAGTTAAACCGATATAAAATTATATAAAACTATATAAAACTAACAAAGCTATATAAAACTATATAAAACTATATAAAACAATATGAAACTATACAAAACTAACAAAACTATATAAAACTATATAAAACTATATAAAACTATTCAAAACTAACAAAACTATATAAATCGATATAAAACTATATAAATCTATACAAAACTAACAAACTATATAAAACTATAAAAAACTATATAAAACTAACAAATTATATAAAACTATATAAAACTCTATAAAACTATATTAACACTATATGAAACTATATAAAACTATATAAAACTATATAAAGCTATATAAAACTATGTAGAACTTTATAAAACTATATAAAAGGGTATAATACTATATAAAACTATATAAAGCTATAATAAAACTAATAAAACTAATCAATCTATATAAAACCATATAAAACTGTATAAAACTCTATGAAACTATATAAAACTATTTAAAACTATATAAATCTGTATAAGGCTATATAAAACTATGTAGAACTATATAAAACTATATAAAAGGGTATAATACTATATAAAACTATATAAAGATATAATAAAACTAATAAAATTAATAAATCTATATAAATCCATATAAAACTGTATAAACCACTATAAAACTATATAAAACTATTTAAACCTATATAAAATTATATAAAACTATATAAAACTAACAAAACTATATAAAACTATACAAAACTAACAAAACTATATAAAACTATATAAAACTATGTAAAACGATATAAAACTAATAAAACTATATAAAACTATATAAAACTATATAAAACTATACAAAACTAACAAAACTATATAAAACTATATAAAACTGTATAAAACTATATAAAACTATATAAAACTATATAAACCTGTATAAAACAATACAAAACTATATAAAGCTATATAAAACTATGTAGAGCTATATAAAACTATATAAACCTGTATAAAACAATGTAAAACTATATAAAGCTATATAAAACTATGTAGAACTATATGAAACTATATAAAACTATATAAAGCTATATAAAACTATATAAAACTAACAAAACTATATAAAACTATATAGAACTAACAAAACTATATAAAACTATATAAAACTATATAAAACTATATAAAACTATATAAAACTATATAAAACTATATAAAACTATATAAAACTAGTTAAACCGATATAAAATTATATAAAACTATATAAAACTAACAAAGCTATATAAAACTATATAAAACTATATAAAACAATATGAAACTATACAAAACTAACAAAACTATATAAAACTATATAAAACTATATAAAACTATATAAAACTATTCAAAACTAACAAAACTATATAAATCGATATAAAACTATATAAATCTATACAAAACTAACAAACTATATAAAACTATATAAAACTATATAAAACTAACAAATTATATAAAACTATATAAAACTAACAAATTATATAAAACTATATAAAACTCTATAAAACTATATTAACACTATATGAAACTATATAAAACTATATAAAACTATATAAAGCTATATAAAACTATGTAGAACTTTATAAAACTATATAAAATGGTATAATACTATATAAAACTATATAAAGCTATAATAAAACTAATAATACTAATCAATCTATATAAAACCATATAAAACTGTATAAAACTCTATGAAACTATATAAAACTATTTAAAACTATATAAAATTCCATAAACCTATATAAGACTTACAAATCTATATAAAACTATATAAAACTCTATAGAACTATATAAAACTATATAAAACTATATAAAACTAAATAATGGTTATATAAAACTATGTAGAACTTTATAAAACTATATAAAAGGGTATAATACTATATAAAACTATATAAAGCTATAATAAAACTAATAAATCTAATCAATCTATATAAAACCATATAAAACTGTATAAAACTCTATGAAACTATATAAAACTATTTAAAACTATATAAAATTCCATAAACCTATATAAGACTTACAAAACTATACAAAACTATATAAAACTCTATAGAACTATATAAAACTATATAAAACTATATAACACTATATAAAACTATATAAAGCTATAATAAAACTAATAAAATTAATAAATCTATATAAAACCATATTAAACTATACAAAGCTAACAAAACTATATAAAACTGTATAAAACTATATAAAACTATATAAAACAATACAAAACTAACAAAACTATATAAAACTATATAAAACGATATAAAACTATATAAAACAATATAGAACTAACAAAACTATATAAAACTATATAAAACTAATAAAACTGTATAAAACTATATAAAACTATATAAAACTGTATAAAACTATATAAAACTATATAAAACTATATAAAACTAACAAAACTGTATAAAACTATGTATAACTACATAAAACTATATAAAACTATATAAAGCTAATAAAACTATGTAAAACTATATAATACCATTTAAAACTGTATAAAACTATATGGAACCGTATAAAACTATATAAAACTATATAAAACGAATAAAACTATATAAAACTATATAAAACTATATAAAACTATATAAAACTATATAAAACTCTATAAAACTATATAAAACTATATAAATCTGTATAAGGCTATATAAAACTATGTAGAACTATATAAAACTATATAAAAGGGTATAATACTATATAAAACTATATAAAGATATAATAAAACTAATAAAATTAATAAATCTATATAAAACCATATAAAACTGTATATACCACTATAAAACTATATAAAACTATTTAAACCTATATAAAATTATATAAAACTATATAAAACTAACAAAACTATATAAAACTATATAAAACTATGTAAAACGATATAAAACTAATAAAACTATATAAAACTATATAACACTAATAAAACTATATAAAACTATATAAAGCTATATAAAACTCTATAAAACTATATAAAACTATATAAAACTATATAAAACTAACAAAACTGTATAAAACTATGTAAAACTATATAAAACTATATAAAACTATATAAAGCTAATAAAACTATGTAAAACTATATAATACTATATAAAACTGTATAAAACTATATGGAACCATATAAAACTATATAAAACTATATAAAACTATATAAAAACTATACAAAACAATATAAAATTATATAAAACTTTATAAAACTATGCAAAACTAATAATACTATATAAAACTGTATAAAACAATATAAAACTATATAAAACTATATAAAACTATGTAAACCTAATAAGACTATATAAAACTATATAAAACTATGTAAAACTATATAAAACTATATAAATCTATATGAAACTATGTAAAACTATACAAAACTATATAAAACTATGTAAACCTAATAAAACTATATGAAACTATACAAAACTATACAAAAATATATAAAACTGTATAAAACTATATAAATCGATATAAAACTATGTAAAACTATATAAAACTATGTAAAGCTAATAAAACTATATGAAACTATACAAAACTATATGAAACTATATAAAACAATACAAAAATATATAAAACTGTATAAAACTATAGAAATCTATATAAAACAATGTAAAACTATATAAAACTACGTCAAGCTAATAAAACTATATGAAACTATACAAAACTATACAAAACTATATAAAACTATATAAAACTATATAGAACAATATAAAACCAAGGAAAACTATATAAAATTATATAAAACTATATAAAACTATGTAACACTAATAAAACTATATAAAACTATGTAACACTAATAAAACTATATAAAACTATATAAAACTATGTAAAACTATATAAAACTACATAAAACTATATAAAACTATATAAAACTATATAAAACTATATGAAACTAGTAAAACTATATAAAACTATATACAACTATATAAAACTATATCAAACTATATAAAACTCTGTAAAACTATACAAAACTAAGAAAACTATATAAAACTATATAAATCTACATAAAAACAAGGAAAACTATATATAACTATACAAAACTATATAAGACTATATAAAACTATGTAAAACTATATGAAACTACATAAAACTATATAAAACCTTATAAAATTATATAAAACTATATAAAACTATATAAAACTATATAAAACTATATAAAACGATATAAAACTATATGAAACTACATAAAACTATATAAAAATATATAAGACTAAGTAAAACTATATAAAACTATATAAATCTATATAAAACTGTACAAAACTATATAAAACTATACAGAACTATATAAAACCAAGGAAAACTATATAAAATTATATAAAACTATATAAAACTATGTAAAACTAATAAAACTATATAAAACTATATAAAACTATATCAAACTAGTAAAACTATATAAAACCATATATAATTTTATAAAACTATATAAAACTATATAAAACGATATAAAACTATATGAAACTACATAAACCTATATAAAAATATATAAGACTAAGTAAAGCTATATAAAACTATATAAATCTATATAAAACTGTACAAAACTATATAAATCTATATAAACCTATGTAAAACTATATAAAACTATGTAAAACTACATAAAATTAACAAAACTATATAAAACCTTATAGAACTATATAAAACTATATAAAACTATATAATACTATATAAAACTATATAAAACTATATGATACTATACAAAACTATATAAAAATATATAAGACTAAGTAAAACTATATAAAACTATATAAATCTATATAAAACTATGTAAAACTTTATAAAACTATGTAAACCTAATAAAACTATATGAAACTATACAAAACTATATGAAACTAGTAAAACTATATAAAACAATATATAACTATATAAAACTATACAAAACTATAAAAAACTATGTAAAACTATATAAAGCTATGTAAAACTATACAAATCTAAGAAAAACTATATATAACTATATAAAACTATGTAAACCTAATAAGACTATATAAAACTATATAAAACTATGTAAAACTATATAAAACTACATAAAACTATATAAAACTATATAAATCTATATAAAACTGTATAAAACTATATTATCTATATAAAACTATGTGAAACTATATAAAACTATGTAGAACTATTCAAAATTAACAAAACCATATAAAACCTTACAAAACTATATAAAAATATATAAGACTATGTAAAACTATATAAAACTATATAAATCTATATAAAACTGTATAAAACTATATAAATCGATATAAAACTATGTAAAACTATATAAAACTATGTAAAGCTTATAAAACTATATGAAACTATACAAAACTATAAGAAACTATATAAAACTATATAAAACTATATAAAACTAATTGAAACTATATAAAACTATGTGAAACTATATAAAACTATATAAAACTAACAAAACTATATAAAATCTTATAAAACTGGGTAAAACTATATAAAGCTATATAAAACTATTTAAAAATGTGTCAAACTATATAAAACTAACAAAACTATATAAATCTAGATAAAACTATATAAAAATATATAAAACTAAATAAAACTAATAGAAATATATAAAACTAATTAAAACCGTATTAAATAACACAAAACTGTATAAAACTGTATCAAACTAATGGAAATATATAAAACTAATTGAAACTGTATAAAATAATACAAAACTGTTTTAAAATTAACAGAACTATATAAAACCATGTAAAACTACACAAAAGTTCATAATAATATATATAACTGCATAACACAATGTAAAAGGTGAAATACAATAAAAAAGAATACAAAACAATGTAAAACCGCGTAAAACTACATAATGCTATAGAAACATGTATAATACGACATAAAACTGTATAAAATAACATAGAACTGTAATATACTATACAATGCTGTATAAAACTGTATAAAATTATAGAAAACTCGCATAACACGGATCCAGATAGCCTCCCGGGCCTTACGGCTAATATGAACGCGTACTAGCATAAACCAAATCCAGATCGCTTATCGGCCTTATGGCAAAGATCGAAGTTTACGTGCATAACACTCATCCGGATCGCTTCTCTTCCTTATGTCTAAGATCAGAGAGTACTCGCATAACACACATCCAGTTCGCTTTTCGGCCTTATGGCTAAGATCAAAGTGTACTCGCATAACACACATCCGTGTCGCTTCCCGGCCTTATGGCTAACATCAAAGTGTACTCGCATAAAACATATCCAGATCCCTTCTCGGCCTTTTGGCAAAAATCAAATTGTGCTTGAATAACACAAATCCAGATCGCTCTTCGGCCTTGTGGCTAAGATCAAAGTGATCTCGAATAACCCAAATCCAGATCGCTCCTCTCCTTATGACTAAGATCGAAGCGTACTCGAATAACACAAATCCAGATCGCTTCTCGGCTTTATGGATAAGATCAAAGTGTACTCGCATAACACACATCCAGAACGCTTCGCGGCCTTATGGCTAAGATCAGAGTGTACACGCATAACGCACATCCAGATCGCTTCTGGGGCTTATGGCTAACAACGGATTGTACTCGCATAACCCAAATCCAGATCGCTTCTCGGCCTTATGGCTAACATCAAAGTGTACTGGCATAACACACAACCAGATAGATTCTCGGCCTCATGGCTAACATCAAAGTGTACTCGCATAACACACATCCAGAACGCTTCTCGGCCCTATTGCTAAGATAGAAGTGTACACGAATAACCCAAATCCAGATCGCTGCTCGGCCGTACGGCTAAGATCAAAGTGTACACGAATAACCCAAATCCAGATCGCTGCCCGTCCGTACGGCTAAGATCTAAGCGTAATCGAATAACACACATCCTGATCGCTTCTCGGCCTTATAGCTAATATCAAAGTGTACACACATAATACACATAGCGGACTATTCTCGGCCTTATGGCTAAGATCAAACTGCAGTCGCATAACACACCTCCAGATAGCTTCTCGGCCTTGAGGCAAAGATCATTGTGTACTCGCATAACACAGATCCAGATCGCTACTAGGCTTTATGGATAAGATCAAAGAGTACTCGTATAACACACATCCAGATCGCTTCTCCGCCTTATGGCTAAGATCAGAGTGTACACTCATAACACACATACAGATCGCTTCTCGGCGGAGTGGCTAATATCAAAGTGTAGTCGAATAACCCAAATCCAGATCGCTTCGCGGCCTTATGGCTAATATCAGAGTGTACTCGTATAACCCAAATCCAGATCGATTCTCGGCTTTATGGCTAAGATCAAAGTGAACTGGAATAACACAAATCCAGATCGCTCCTCGGCATTATGGCTTTGATCAATCTGTACTCCCATAAAACTCATCCCGATCGCTTCTCTGCCTTCTGGCTAAGATCAAAGTGAACTCGAATAACCTAAATCCAGATCGCGTACCGGCCTTATGGCAAAGAACAAAGTGCACTCGCATAACACACATGCTGATCGCTTCTCGGCCTTAGGGCTAAGATCAAAGTGTACTCGCATAACAATCATCCAGCTCGCTTCTCGGCTTTATGGCTAAGATCAAAGTGTACTCGCATAAGACACAACCAGATCGCTTCTCTGCCTTATTTCTATGATTATAGTGTACTCGTGTAACACAGATCCAGATTGCTTCTAGGCCTTATGGCTATGATCAAAGTGTACTCGCATAACACACATCCAGATCGCTTTTCGCCCTCATGGCTAAGATCAATTTATACTCGCATAACACACATCCAGGTGGCTTCTCGGCCGTATGGCTAAGATCAAAGTGTACTCGAATGACACAAATCCAGATCGCTTCTCGTCCTTATGGCTAAGATCAAAGTGTACTCGCATAACACATCCATTTCGCTTCTCGGCCTTAAGGCTAAGACCAAAGTGTACTCGTATAACACTCGTACAAATCACTTCTCGGGCTTATGGCTATGATCAAAGTGTACACGCATATCAGACATCCAGTTCGCTCCTCAGCCTTACGGCTATGACCAAAGTGTACTAGCATAACAAACATCCAGATCGCTTCTGGTCCTTATGGCAAAGATCAAAGTGTATTCACATAACACACATCCATTTCGTATCTCGGGCTTATGGGTAAGATCAAAGTGTAATCGCATAACACACAAACATACCGCTTCTAGGCCTTATGGCCAAGATGAAAGTGTACCCGAAACACACAATTCCACATCGCTTCTCATACTTATGGCTAAGATCAAAATGTACTCGCATAACACACGTGCAGATTGCTTCTCGGCGTTATGTATAAGATCAAAGTGTACTCCGATAAACCAAATCACGATCGCTTCTCGGCCTTATTGCCAAGATCAAAGTGTACTCGCATAAGACACATCCAGATCGCTTCTCGGCCTTATGACTAAGATCAATGTGTACTCGAATAACCCAAATCCTGATCGCTTCTCGGCCTTATGGGTAAGATCAAAGTGTACACGCATAACACACATCCGTATCGCTTCTCGGCCTTATCGGTAAGATCAAAGTGGACTCGCATAACACACATCCGGATCGCTTCTCGCCCTTATCGGTAAGATCAATGTGTACTCGAATAACTCAAATCCAGATCGCTTCTCGGCCGTATGACTAAGATCAATGTGCGCACGCCTAACCCAAAACCAGATAGCTTCTCGGCCTTGTGGCTAAGACCAAAGTGTACTCGCATAACACACATACAGGTCACTTCTCGGCTATAGGGCTAAGATCAAAGTGTACTCGAATGAACCACATTCAGATCGCTTCTCGGCAATATGGAGAAGATCACATTGTACTCGCATAACACACATCCAGATCGCTTCTCGGCCTTACGGCTAAGATCACAGTGTACTCATATAACACAAATCCAGATCGTTTCTCGGACTTATGGCTAAGGTGAAAGGGTACACGCATAACACACATCCAGTTCGCTTCTCGGCCTTATGTCTAAGATCAAATTGTACTCGAATAACCCAAATCCAGATCGCTTCTCGGCCATATCGCTAAGGCCAAAGTGTACTCACATAACACACATCCAGACCTCTTCACGGCCTTATGGCTAAGACCAAAGTGTACTCGCATAACCCAAATCCAGATCTCTTCTCGTCCTTATGGCTAAGATCAAAGTGTACTCGCATAACAGACATCCAGATCTTTTCTCGGGCTTATGGATAAAATCAAAGTGTACTCGCGTAACACCCATCCAGATCGTTTCTCGGCCTTATGGCTAAGATCAATGTGTACTCGCATAACTCACATCCAGATCGCTTCTCGGCCTCATGGCTAAGATCAATTTATACTCGCATAACACACATCCTGATCGCTTCTCGGCCTTATGGCTAAGATCAAAGTGTACTCGCATGACACACATCCAGATCGCTTCTCGGCCTTACGGCTATCATCAAAGTGTACTCGCATAACACACATCAAGGTCTCTTCTCGGACTTATGGCTAAGATCAAAGTGTACTCGCATAAGACACAACCAGATCGCTTCTCTGCCTTATTTCTATGATTATAGTGTACTCGTGTAACACAGATCCAGATTGCTTCTAGGCCTTATGGCTATGATCAAAGTGTACTCGCATAACACACATCCAGATCGCTTTTCGCCCTCATGGCTAAGATCAATTTATACTCGCATAACACACATCCAGGTGGCTTCTCGGCCGTATGGCTAAGATCAAAGTGTACTCGAATGACACAAATCCAGATCGCTTCTCGTCCTTATGGCTAAGATCAAAGTGTACTCGCATAACACATCCATTTCGCTTCTCGGCCTTAAGGCTATGACCAAAGTGTACTCGTATAACACTCGTACAAATCACTTCTCGGGCTTATGGCTATGATCAAAGTGTACACGCATATCAGACATCCAGTTCGCTCCTCAGCCTTACGGCTATGACCAAAGTGTACTAGCATAACAAACATCCAGATCGCTTCTGGTCCTTATGGCAAAGATCAAAGTGTATTCACATAACACACATCCATTTCGTATCTCGGGCTTATGGGTAAGATCAAAGTGTAATCGCATAACACACAAACATACCGCTTCTCGGCCTTATGGCCAAGATGAAAGTGTACCCGAAAAACACAATTCCACATCGCTTCTCATACTTATGGCTAAGATCAAAATGTACTCGCATAACACACGTGCAGATTGCTTCTCGGCGTTATGTATAAGATCAAAGTGTACTCCGATAAACCAAATCACGATCGCTTCTCGGCCTTATGGCCAAGATCAAAGTGTACTCGCATAAGACACATCCAGATCGCTTCTCGGCCTTATGACTAAGATCAATGTGTACTCGAATAACCCAAATCCTGATCGCTTCTCGGCCTTAGGGGTAAGATCAAAGTGTACACGCATAACACACATCCGTATAGCTTCTCGGCCTTATCGGTAAGATCAAAGTGGACTCGCATAACACACATCCGGATCGCTTCTCGCCCTTATCGGTAAGATCAATGTGTACTCGAATAACTCAAATCCAGATCGCTTCTCGGCCGTATGACTAAGATCAATGTGCGCACGCCTAACCCAAAACCAGATAGCTTCTCGGCCTTATGGCTAAGACCAAAGTGTACTCGCATAACACACATACAGGTCACTTCTCGGCTATAGGGCTAAGATCAAAGTGTACTCGAATGAACCACATTCAGATCGTTTCTCGGCAATATGGAGAAGATCACATTGTACTCGCATAACACACATCCAGATCGCTTCTCGGCCTTACGGCTAAGATCACAGTGTACTCATATAACACAAATCCAGATCGTTTCTCGGACTTATGGCTAAGGTGAAAGGGTACACGCATAACACACATCCAGTTCGCTTCTCGGCCTTATGTCTAAGATCAAATTGTACTCGAATAACCCAAATCCAGATCGCTTCTCGGCCATATCGCTAAGGCCAAAGTGTACTCACATAACACACATCCAGACCTCTTCACGGCCTTATGGCTAAGACCAAAGTGTACTCGCATAACCCAAATCCAGATCTCTTGTCGTCCTTATGGCTAAGATCAAAGTGTACTCGCATAACAGACATCCAGATCTTTTCTCGGGCTTATGGATAAAATCAAAGTGTACTCGCGTAACACCCATCCAGATCGTTTCTCGGCCTTATGGCTAAGATCAATGTGTACTCGCATAACGCACATCCAGATCGGTTCTCGGCGTTATGCATAAGATCAAAGTGAACTCGCACAACACATATCCAGATCGCTTCTCGGCCTTATGGCTAACATCAAAGTGTACTCGCATAACACACATCCAGATCGCTTCTCGGCCTCATGGCTAAGATCAATTTATACTCGCATAACACACATCCTGATCGCTTCTCGGCCTTATGGCTAAGATCAAAGTGTACTCGCATGACACACATCCAGATCGCTTCTCGGCCTCACGGCTATCATCAAAGTGTACTCGCATAACACACATCCAGATCGGTTCGCCGCTTTATGGCTAAGATCGAAGTGTACTCGAATAACTCAAATCCAGATCGCTTCTCGGCCTTATGGCAAAGATCAATGTGTACTCGAATAACCGAGATCCATATCGCTTCTCGGCCTTATGGCTAAGATCAAAGTGTACTGGAGTAACCCATATGCTGATCTCCTCTCGGGCTTATGGCAAAGCATAACCATAAGGCCGAGAAGGGAGATGGATCTGGGTTATTCGAGTACACTTTGATCTTATCCATATGGCCGAGAAGCCACCTGGATATGTGTTATGCGAGTACACTATGAACTTAGCCGTAAGGCCGAGAAGCGATCTGGATGTGTGTTATACGAGTACACTTTGAGCTTAGCCATAAGGCCGAGAAGCGATCTGGATATGTGTTATGCGAGTAAACTTCGATCTTTGCAATAAGGCCGAGAAGGGATCTGGATTTGAGTTATGCTAGTACGCATTCATATTAGCCGTAAGGCCCGGGAGGCGATCCGGATCTGTGTTATGCGAGCACACGGTGATATTAACCATAATGCCGAGAAACGATCTGAACCTGTGTTATGCGAGTGTTATATAATTTTATACAGTTTTGTACAGTTTTGTATAGTATATTATAGTTTTATATAGTATTATACACGTTTCTAGGGCATTATATAGTTTTACGCGGTTTTACATTGTTTTGTATTCTTTTTTATTGTATTTCACCTTTTACATTGTGTTACGTAGTTATATATATTATTATGAAGTTTTATATAATTTTATATAGTTTTATATTGTTGTATGCAGTTTTATATAGTTTTATATAGTTTTATATAGTTTTATATAGTTTTATGAGTTTTATATAGTTTTATTAGTTTCATATAGTTTTGTACAGTTTTATATAGTTTTATTATTTTATATAGTTTTATGTAGTTCTATATAGTTCTATATAGTTTTATATAGTTTTATATAGTTCTATATAGTTTTATATAGTTTTATATAGTTTTAATAGTTTTGCTAGTTTTATATTGTTTTACATACTATAATACAGCTTTATATTGTTTTATATAGTTTCATATAGGTTTATATATTTTTAGATAGTTTTATATAGTTTTATATAGTTTTATATAGTTTTATATAGTTTTATATAGTTTTATATAGTTTTATATAGTTTTATATAGTTTTATACAGTTTTATATAGCTTTATATAGTTTTATATAGTTTTACACAGATTTATACAGTTTTGTACAGTTTTATATACTTTTATGTAGTTTTATTTGTTTTGTATAGTTTTATATAGTATTATTAGTTTGATATAGCCTTATACAGTTTTATATATTTTTATATAGATTCATATAGTTTTATTAGTTTTATATAGTTTTATATAGTTTTATATAGTTTTACACAGTTTTATATAGTTTTATATAGTTTTATATAGTATTATATAGTTTTATATAGTTTTATATAGTTTTATATAGTTTTATATAGTTTTATATAGTTTTATATAGTTTTATATAGTTTTATATAGTTTTATATAGTTTTATATAGCTTTATATAGTTTTATATAGTTTTATGTAGTGTTATATAGTTATATACAGTTTTATTACTTTTATATAGTTTTATACAGTTTGATATAGTTTTATATAGTTTTATACAGTTTTATTAGTTTGATATATTTTTATATAATTTTATATATTTTTATATAGATTCATGTAGTTCTATTAGTTTTATATAGCTTTATATAGTTTTATATAGTTTTATGTAGTTTTATATAGTGTTATACAGTTTTATTAGATTTATACAGTTTTGTATAGTTCTGTATAGTTTTATGTAGTTTTATTAGTTTTATATACTTTTAAAAAGTTTAATATAGTTTTACACAGTTTTATATAGTTTTATTAGTTTTATATAGTTTTATATACTTTTATACAGTTTTATAAAGTTTTATATAGTTTTATATAGTTTTATATAGGTTTATATAGTTTTATATAGTTTTATATAGTTTTATATAGTTTTATATAGTTTTATATAGTTTTATATAGTTTTATGTAGTTTTATATAGTGTTATACAGTTTTATTAGTTTTATACAGTTTTGTATAGTTTTATATAGTTATATTTAGTTTTATATAGTTTTATATAGTTTTATATAGTTTTATGTAGTTTTATATAGTTTTATACAGTTTTATTAGTTTTATACAGTTTTGTATAGTTCTGTATAGTTTTATGTAGTTTTATATAGTTTTATATAGTTTTATTAGTTTTATATAG
This sequence comes from Nomia melanderi, assembly GCF_051020985.1. NCBI lineage: Eukaryota > Metazoa > Arthropoda > Insecta > Hymenoptera > Halictidae > Nomia > Nomia melanderi. Next base: position 9,221 of record NW_027475750.1, on the reverse strand, counting down.
TTTTATATAGTTCTACATAGTTTTATATAGTTTTATATAGTTTTATATAGTTTTATACAGTTTTATATAGTTCTGTATAGTTTTATATAGTTTTAATAGTTTTATATAGTTTTATATAGTTTTATGTAGTTTTATATAGTGTTATACAGTTTTATTAGTTTTATACAGTTTTGTATAGTTTTATATAGTTTTATATAGTTTTATATAGTTTTATATAGTTTTATATAATTTTATACAGTTTTATAAAGTTTTATATAGTTTTATATAGTTTTATATAGTTTTATATAGTTTTATATAGTTTTATATAGCTTTATATAGTTTTATATAGTTTTACACAGATTTATACAGTTTTATACAGTTTTATATGCTTTTATATAGTTTTATTTGTTTTGTATAGTTTTATATAGTTTTATTAGTTTGATATAGCCTTATACAGTTTTATATATTTTTATATAGATTCATATAATTTTATTAGTTTTATATAGTTTTATATAGTTTTATATAGTTTTATGTAGTGTTATATAGTTTTATACAGTTTTATTAGTTTTATACAGTTTTGTATAGTTCTGTATAGTTTTATGTAGTGTTATTAGTATTATATACTTTTAAACAGTTTTATATAGTTTTACACAGTTTTATATAGTTTTATTAGTTTTATATAGTTTTATACAGTTTTATATAGTTTTATACAGTTTTATATAGTTTTATTAGTTTTATATAGTTTTATATAGTTTTATATAGTTTTATACAGCTTGATATAGTTTTATATAGTTTTATACAGTTTTATTAGTTTGATATAGCCTTATACAGTTTTATATAGATTTATATAGATTCATATAGTTTTATTAGTTTTATATAATTTTATATAGTTTTATATAGTTTTATATAGTTTTATACAGTTTTATATAGTTTTATACAGTTTGATATAGTTTTGTATAGTTTTATATAGTTTTAATAGTTTTATATAGTTATATACTGTTTTATTACTTTTATATAGTTTTACAAAGTTTTATACAGTCTTATATAGTTTTATACAGTTTGATATAGTTTTGTATAGTTTTATACAGTTTTATTAGTTTGATATAGTTTGATATAGTTTTATATAGTTTTATATAGTTTTATATAGTTTTATATAGTTTTATATAGTTTTATATAGCTTTATATAGTTTTATATAGTTTTATATAGTTTTATATAGTTTTATATAGTTTTATATAGTTTTATATAGTTTTATATAGTTTTATATAGCTTTATATAGTTTTATATAGTTTTATGTAGTGTTATATAGTTATATACAGTTTTATTACTTTTATATAGTTTTACAAAGTTTTATACAGTCTTATATAGTTTTATACAGTTTGATATAGTTTTATATAGTTTTATACAGTTTTATTAGTTTGATATATTTTTATATAATTTTATATAGTTTTATATACTTTTATATAGTTTTATATAGTTTTATATAGTTTTATATAGTTTTATATAGTTTAATATAGTTTTATATAGTTTTATATAGTTTTATGTAGTTTTATATAGTGTTATACAGTTTAATTAGTTTTATACAGTTTTGTATAGTTTTATATAGTTTTATATAGTTTTATATAGTTTTATATAGTTTTATACAGTTTTATATAGTTTTATATTGTTTTATATAGTTTTATTTGTTTTGTATACTTTTATATAGTTTTATTTGTTTTGCATAGTTTTATATAGTTTTATTAGTTTGATATAGCCTTATACACTTTTATATATTTTTATATAGATTCATGTGGTTTTATTAGTTTTATATAGCTTTATATAGTTTTATATAGTTTTATGTAGTTTTATATAGTGTTATACAGTTTTATTAGATTTATACAGTTTTGTATAGTTCTGTATAGTTTTATGTAGTTTTATTAGTTTTATATACTTTTAAAAAATTTAATATAGTTTTACACAGTTTTATATAGTTTTATTAGTTTTATATAGTTTTATATACTTTTATACAGTTTTATAAAGTTTTATATAGTTTTATATAGTTTTATATAGGTTTATACAGTTTTATTAGTTTTATACAGTTTTGTATAGTTCTGTATAGTTTTATGTAGTTTTATATAGTTTAATATAGTTTTATTAGTTTTATATAGTTTTATATAGTTCTACATAGTTTTATATAGTTTTATATAGTTTTATATAGTTTTATACAGTTTTATATAGTTCTGTATAGTTTTATATAGTTTTAATAGTTTTATATAGTTTTATATAGTTTTATGTAGTTTTATATAGTGTTATACAGTTTTATTAGTTTTATACAGTTTTGTATAGTTTTATATAGTTTTATATAGTTTTATATAGTTTTATATAGTTCTACATAGTTTTATATAGTTTTATATAGTTTTATATAGTTTTATACAGTTTTATATAGTTTTGTATAGTTTTATATAGTTTTAATAGTTTTATATAGTTTTATATAGTTTTATGTAGTTTTATATAGTGTTATACAGTTTTATTAGTTTTATACAGTTTTGTATAGTTTTATATAGTTTTATATAGTTTTATATAGTTTTATATAGTTTTATATAATTTTATACAGTTTTATAAAGTTTTATATAGTTTTATATAGTTTTATATAGTTTTATATAGATTTATATAGCTTTATATAGTTTTATATAGTTTTACACAGATTTATACAGTTTTATACAGTTTTGTATGCTTTTATATAGTTTTATTTGTTTTGTATAGTTTTATATAGTTTTATTAGTTTGATATAGCCTTTTACAGTTTTATATATTTTTATATAGATTCATATAATTTTATTAGTTTTATATAGTTTTATATAGTTTTATATAGTTTTATATAGTTTTATGTAGTGTTATATAGTTTTATACAGTTTTATTAGTTTTATACAGTTTTGTATAGTTCTGTATAGTTTTATGTAGTTTTATTAGTATTATATACTTTTAAACAGTTTTATATAGTTTTACACAGTTTTATATAGTTTTATTAGTTTTATATAGTTTTATACAGTTTTATATAGTTTTATATAGTTTTATATAGTTTTATATAGTTTTATACAGTTTTATATAGTTTTACATAGTTTTTCACAGTTTTATATAGTTTTATTAGTTTTATATAGTTTTATATAGTTTTATATAGTTTTATACAGCTTGATATAGTTTTATATAGTTTTATACAGTTTTATTAGTTTGATATAGCCTTATACAGTTTTATATAGATTTATATAGATTCATATAGTTTTATTAGTTTTATATAATTTTATATAGTTTTATATAGTTTTATATAGTTTTATACAGTTTTATATAGTTTTATACAGTTTGATATAGTTTTGTATAGTTTTATATAGTTTTAATAGTTTTATATAGTTATATACTGTTTTATTACTTTTATATAGTTTTGCAAAGTTTTATACAGTCTTATATAGTTTTATACAGTTTGATATAGTTTTGTATAGTTTTATACAGTTTTATTAGTTTGATATAGTTTTATATAGTTTTATATAGTTTTATATAGTTTTATATAGTTTTATATAGTTTTATATAGTTTTATATAGTTTTATATAGTTTTATATAGTTTTATATAGCTTTATATAGTTTTATATAGTTTTATATAGTTTTATATAGTTTTATATAGTTTTATGTATTTTTATATAGTTTTATACAGTTTTATTAGTTTTATACAGTTTTGTATAGTTCTGTATAGTTTTATGTAGTTTTATATAGTTTTATATACTTTTATGTAGTTTTATATAGTTTTATATACTTTTATTAGTTTTATATAGTTTTATATAGTTCTACATAGTTTTATATAGTTTTATATAGTTTTATATAGTTTTATACAGTTTTATATAGTTCTGTATAGTTTTATATAGTTTTAATAGTTTTATATAGTTTTATATAGTTTTATGTAGTTTTATATAGTGTTATACAGTTTTATTAGTTTTATACAGTTTTGTATAGTTTTATATAGTTTTATATAGTTTTATATAGTTTTATATAGTTTTATATAATTTTATACAGTTTTATAAAGTTTTATATAGTTTTATATAGTTTTATATAGTTTTATATAGTTTTATATAGCTTTATATAGTTTTATATAGTTTTACACAGATTTATACAGTTTTATACAGTTTTATATGCTTTTATATAGTTTTATTTGTTTTGTATAGTTTTATATAGTTTTATTAGTTTGATATAGCCTTATACAGTTTTATATATTTTTATATAGATTCATATAATTTTATTAGTTTTATATAGTTTTATATAGTTTTATATAGTTTTATATAGTTTTATGTAGTGTTATATAGTTTTATACAGTTTTATTAGTTTTATACAGTTTTGTATAGTTCTGTATAGTTTTATGTAGTTTTATTAGTATTATATTCTTTTAAACAGTTTTATATAGTTTTACACAGTTTTATATAGTTTTATTAGTTTTATATAGTTTTATACAGTTTTATATAGTTTTATATAGTTTTATATAGTTTTATATAGTTTTATACAGTTTTATATAGTTTTACATAGTTTTTCACAGTTTTATATAGTTTTATTAGTTTTATATAGTTTTATATAGTTTTATATAGTTTTATACAGCTTGATATAGTTTTATATAGTTTTATACAGTTTTATTAGTTTGATATAGCCTTATACAGTTTTATATAGATTTATATAGATTCATATAGTTTTATTAGTTTTATATAATTTTATATAGTTTTATATAGTTTTATATAGTTTTATATAGTTTTATATAGTTTTATACAGTTTGATATAGTTTTGTATAGTTTTATATAGTTTTAATAGTTTTATATAGTTATATACTGTTTTATTACTTTTATATAGTTTTACAAAGTTTTATACAGTCTTATATAGTTTTATACAGTTTGATATAGTTTTGTATAGTTTTATACAGTTTTATTAGTTTGATATAGTTTTATATAGTTTTATATAGTTTTATATAGTTTTATATAGTTTTATATAGTCTTATATAGTTTTATATAGTTTTATATAGTTTTATATAGCTTTATATAGTTTATATAGTTCTGTATAGTTTTATATAGTTTTAATAGTTTTATATAGTTATATACTGTTTTATTACTTTTATATAGTTTTACAAAGTTTTATACAGTCTTATATAGTTTTATACAGTTTGATATAGTTTTGTATAGTTTTATACAGTTTTATTAGTTTGATATAGTTTGATATAGTTTTATATAGTTTTATATAGTTTTATATAGTTTTATATAGTTTTATATAGTTTTATGTAGTGTCATATAGTTATATACAGTTTTATTACTTTTATATAGTTTTACAAAGTTTTATACAGTCTTATATAGTTTTATACAGTTTGATATAGTTTTATATAGTTTTATACAGTTTTATTAGTTTGATATATTTTTATATAATTTTATATAGTTTTATATAGTTTTATATAGTTTTATATAGTTTTATATAGTTTTATATAGTTTTATATAGTTTAATATAGTTTTATATAGTTTTATATAGTTTTATGTAGTTTTATATAGTGTTATACAGTTTAATTAGTTTTATACAGTTTTGTATAGTTTTATATAGTTTTATATAGTTTTATATAGTTTTATATAGTTTTATACAGTTTTATATAGTTTCATATAGTTTTATATAGTTTTATTTGTTTTGTATACTTTTATATAGTTTTATTTGTTTTGCATAGTTTTATATAGTTTTATTAGTTTGATATAGCCTTATACACTTTTATATATTTTTATATAGATTCATGTAGTTTTATTAGTTTTACATAGTTTTATATAGTTTTATATAGTTTTATGTAGTTTTATATAGTGTTATACAGTTTTATTAGATTTATACAGTTTTGTATATTTCTGTATAGTTTTATGTAGTTTTATTAGTTTCATATACTTTTAAAAAGTTTTATATAGTTTTACACAGTTTTATATAGTTTTATTAGTTTTATATAGTTTTATATACTTTTATACAGTTTTATAAAGTTTTATATAGTTTTATATAGTTTTATATAGTTTTATATAGTTTTATATAGTTTTATATAGTTTTATATAGCTTTATATAGTTTTATATAGTTTTATGTAGTTTTATATAGTTTTATACAGTTTTATTAGTTTTATACAGTTTTGTATAGTTCTGTATAGTTTTCTGTAGTTTTATATAGTTTTATATAGTTTTATTAGTTTTATATAGCTTTATATAGGTCTACATAGTTTTATATAGTTTTATATAGTTTTATATAGTTTTATACAGTTTTATATAGTTCTGTATAGTTTAAATAGTTTTAATAGTTTTATATAGTTTTATATAGTTTTATGTAGTTTTATATAGTGTTATACAGTTTTATTAGTTTGATATACCCTTATACAGTTTTATATAGATTTATATAGATTCATATAGTTTTATTAGTTTTATATAATTTTATACAGTTTGATATAGTTTTGTATAGTTTTATACAGTTTTATTAGTTTGATATAGTTTAATATAGTTTGATATAGTTTTATATAGTTTTATACAGTTTTATTAGTTTGATATAGATTTATATAGTTTTATATAGTTTTATATAGTTTTATATAGTTTTATATAGTTTTATATAGTTTTATATAGTTTTATATAGTTTTATATAATTTTATATAGTTTTATTAGTTTTATTAGTTTTATATAGTTTTATATAGTTCTACATAGCTTTATATTGTTTTATATAGTTTTATATAGTTTTATATAGTTTTACACAGTTTTATATAGTTTTATTAGTTTTATATAGTTTTATGTAGTTTTATATAGTGTTATACAGTTTTATTAGTTTTATACAGTTTTGTATAGTTTTATATAGTTTTATATAGTTTTATATAGTTTTATATAGTTTTATATAATTTTATACAGTTTTATAAAGTTTTATATAGTTTTATATAGTTTTATATAGTTTTATATAGTTTTATATAGCTTTATATAGTTTTATATAGTTTTACACAGATTTATACAGTTTTATACAGTTTTATATGCTTTTATATAGTTTTATTTGTTTTGTATAGTTTTATATAGTTTTATTAGTTTGATATAGCCTTATACAGTTTTATATATTTTTATATAGATTCATATAATTTTATTAGTTTTATATAGTTTTATATAGTTTTATATAGTTTTATATAGTTTTATGTAGTGTTATATAGTTTTATACAGTTTTATTAGTTTTATACAGTTTTGTATAGTTCTGTATAGTTTTATGTAGTTTTATTAGTATTATATACTTTTAAACAGTTTTATATAGTTTTACACAGTTTTATATAGTTTTATTAGTTTTATATAGTTTTATACAGTTTTATATAGTTTTATATAGTTTTATATAGTTTTATATAGTTTTATACAGTTTTATATAGTTTTACATAGTTTTTCACAGTTTTATATAGTTTTATTAGTTTTATATAGTTTTATATAGTTTTATATAGTTTTATACAGCTTGATATAGTTTTATATAGTTTTATACAGTTTTATTAGTTTGATATAGCCTTATACAGTTTTATATAGATTTATATAGATTCATATAGTTTTATTAGTTTTATATAATTTTATATAGTTTTATATAGTTTTATATAGTTTTATACAGTTTTATATAGTTTTATACAGTTTGATATAGTTTTGTATAGTTTTATATAGTTTTAATAGTTTTATATAGTTATATACTGTTTTATTACTTTTATATAGTTTTGCAAAGTTTTATACAGTCTTATATAGTTTTATACAGTTTGATATAGTTTTGTATAGTTTTATACAGTTTTATTAGTTTGATATAGTTTTATATAGTTTTATATAGTTTTACATAGTTTTATATAGTTTTATATAGTTTTATATAGTTTTATATAGTTTTATATAGTTTTATATAGCTTTATATAGTTTATATAGTTCTGTATAGTTTTATATAGTTTTAATAGTTTTATATAGTTATATACTGTTTTATTACTTTTATATAGTGTTACAAAGTTTTATACAGTCTTATATAGTTTTATACAGTTTGATATAGTTTTGTAAAGTTTTATACAGTTTTATTAGTTTGATATAGTTTGATATAGTTTGATATAGTTTTATATAGTTTTATATAGTTTTATATAGTTTTATATAGTTTTATATAGTTTTATATAGTTTTATATAGTTTTATATAGTTTTATATAGTTTTATATAGTTTTATATAGCTTTATATAGTTTTATATAGTTTTATGTAGTTTTATATAGTTTTATACAGTTTTATTCGTTTTATACATTTTTGTATAGTTCTGTATAGTTTTATGTAGTTTTATATAGTTTTATATAGTTTTATTAGTTTTATATAGTTTTATATAGTTCTACATAGTTTTATATAGTTTTATGTAGTTTTATATAGTTTTATACAGTTTTATATAGTTCTGTATAGTTTTATATAGTTTTAATAGTTTTATATAGTTTTATATAGTTTTATATAGTTTTATATAGTTTTATATAGTTTTATGTAGTTTTATATAGTGTTATACAGTTTTATTAGTTTTATACAGTTTTGTATAGTTTTATATAGTTTTATATAGTTTTATATAGTTTTATATAGTTTTATATAGTTTTATGTAGTTTTATATAGTTTTATACAGTTTTATTAGTTTTATACAGTTTTGTATAGTTCTGTATAGTTTTATGTAGTTTTATATAGTTTTATATACTTTTATTAGTTTTATATAGTTTTATATAGTTCTACATAGTTTTATATACTTTATATAGTTTTATATAGTTTTATACAGTTTTATATAGTTCTGTATAGTTTTATATAGTTTTAATAGTTTTATATAGTTTTATATAGTTTTATGTAGTTTTATATAGTGTTATACAGTTTTATTAGTTTTATACAGTTTTGTATAGTTTTATATAGTTTTATATAGTTTTATATAGTTTTATATAGTTTTATATAATTTTATACAGTTTTATATAGTTTTATATAGTTTTATATAGCTTTATATAGTTTTATATAGTTTTATGTAGTTTTATATAGTTTTATACAGTTTTATTAGTTTTATACAGTTTTGTATAGTTCTGTATAGTTTTCTGTAGTTTTATATAGTTTTATATAGTTTTATTAGTTTTATATAGCTTTATATAGGTCTACATAGTTTTATATAGTTTTATATAGTTTTATATAGTTTTATACAGTTTTATATAGTTCTGTATAGTTTAAATAGTTTTAATAGTTTTATATAGTTTTATATAGTTTT
>NW_027475749.1:27500-32842 GCF_051020985.1 Nomia melanderi | reverse complement strand
CTATGAAAACTTACGTCTCTCGACGATGGGACGATCCACGCGAAGAGTTGTTTACGTGCACGCGTATGGTGCGATTGCGTCGATTCGCTTTTCTGTACGGGGAGAAATAGAACGTTGAGTTGACTTATCGGGTCTTCGTTGGAATTACCGTCGCTGGCATTGTAAACTCCAGATGACCTTGTGATTCCTTCGTCGGGCACTGGTAAAGGGTGGCGATGATGCGTTCTATAATAGAAATACCCCGTCGTAGCGTTTCTTCGAGTCAACCCGCTCACGAAACTCTCTCTCGTCGTGGAATCCCCGCGTCGGAGGGTAAAACGCGATATATAATAGTATATGCCAGTGGTTCGCGCGCGTCGTCTCTGAGATACGCGGTCGACAGAGTTCCGAAAACACGTGATGTGCCACGATTTCCGTGCGTCTTACATCTTTCGACGATGGGACGATCCACGCGAAGAGAACGTTCGTGCTTGCGTGAGGTGCAACAGCGTCGATTCGCTTTTCTGTACGGGGAGAAATAGAACGTTGAGTTGACTTATCGGGTCTTCGTTGGAATTACCGTCGCTGGCATTGTAAACTCCAGATGACCTTGTGATTCCTTCGTCGGGCACTGGTAAAGGGTGGCGATGATTCGTTCTATAATAGTAATACCCGTCGTAGCGTTTCGACCGATGTCACCCGCCACGAATGTCTCTCTCGACGTGGAAACCCCGCGCCGAAGAGTAAACGCGAAGGCTTACCATACGAAAGAAAACGGTATTATACGCCTGTGGTATGTGCGTCTCGGCTCTGTGATACGCGATCGGCAGAGTTACAAAAAAAACGTTGATGGGCCACGATTTCCGTGCGTCTTACATCTTTCGACGATGGGACGATCCACGCGAAGAGTAGTTACGTGCTCGCGCGAGGTGCGATAGCGTCGATTCGCTTTTCTGTACGGGGAGAAATAGAACGATGAGTTGACTTATCGGGTCTTCGTTGGAATTACCGTCGCTGGCATTGTAAACTCCAGATGACCTTGTGATTCCTTCGTCGGGCACTGGTAAAGGGTGGCGATGATTCGTTCTATAATAGAAATACCCGTCGTAGCGATTCGGCCGAGACACCCGCCACGAAACTCTCTCTCGTCGTGGAATCCCCATGTCGGAGAGTAAAACGCGAAGGCTAACTATATAAGAAACATATAGTATTATTTATGCCTGTGGTTCTCCGTTTGTCCTACTCTCAGATACGCGACTCGGAGAGTTACGAATAATCGTGATGGACCACGATTTCTGTACGTCTTACATCTTTCGACGATGGGACGATCCACGCGAAGAGATCATTCCTGCTTGCGTGAGGTGCGATAGCGCCGATTCGCTTTTCTGTACGGGGAGAAATAGAACGATGAGTTGACTTATCGGGTCTTCGTTGGAATTACCGTCGCTGGCATTGTAAACTCCAGATGACCTTGTGATTCCTTCGTCGGGCACTGGTAAAGGGTGGCGATGATTCGTTCTATAATAGAAATACCCGTCGTAGCGATTCGGCCGTGTCACCCGCCACGAAAATCTCTCTCGTCGTGGAATCCCGCGCGTCGTAGAGTAAACGCGAAGGCTTGCTATAGAAGACTATAGTTTATACGCCTGTGGTTCACCGGTTGCCTGCTCTCCGGGGTACGCGATCGCGCAGGAGTTACGGAAGAACTTGATGGGCCACGATCTCCAAGCGGCTATATCTTTCGACGATGGGACGATTCACGCGAAGAGAACGTTCGTGCATGCGTGAGGTGCGATAGCGTTGATTCGCTTGTCTGTACGGGGAGAAATAGAACGATGAGTTGACTTATCGGGTCTTCGTTGGAATTACCGTCGCTGGCATTGTAAACTCCAGATGACCTTGTGATTCCTTCGTCGGGCACTGGTAAAGGGTGGCGATGATTCGTTCTATAATAGAAATACCCGTCGTAGCGTTTCGACCGATGTCACCCGCCACGAAATTCTCTCTCGTCGTGGAATCCCCGCGTCGGAGAGTAACCGCCGAAGGCTTGCTATAGAAGACTATAGTTTATACGCCTGTGGTTCACCGGTTGCCGGCTCTCCGGGGCACGCGATCGCGCGAAGGTTACGGAGGGACGTGAAGCGCCCGAGCAATGAAACGTCCGCAGGAGGAAACGAGCAACCGCCGAACATTGTTTCGCGACGTTTCCATAATGTATTGTCGTTTCGCTCGCATCCCGCTTCTTTCCCCTAGTTTCCTCGACGCGTAGTTTCGCAGCCTTAGTGGACGAATCATTCTCGATTCGAGGAAAGATATGCAGTGGGGCGTGCAATGAGCCCGCCAGAGACCACGATCTCCAATGCGTCTTTACATCTTTCGACGATGGGATGATCCACGCGAAGAGAACGTTCGTGCTTGCGCGAGGTGCGTTAGCGTCGATTCGCTTTTCTGTACGGGGAGAAATAGAACGATGAGTTGACTTATCGGGTCTTCGTTGGAATTACCGTCGCTGGCATTGTAAACTCCAGATGACCTTGTGATTCCTTCGTCGGGCACTGGTAAAGGGTGGCGATGATTCGTTCTATAATAGAAATACCCGTCGTAGCGATTCGGCCGAGTCACCCGCCACGAAACTGTCTCTCTTTCGTCGTGGAAACCCCGCGTCGGAGAGTAAAACGCGCGAAGGCTGTGACTGTAACATATATATATACAGTATACAATGCCTGTGGTTTTTGCGCGTGTCGGCTCTTCGGTATACGCGATCGGCCAGAGTTACGGAGGGACGGTGAAGCGCACGAGAAATTGAAACGGCCGCACGATTGGAACCGAGCAACCGTCGAACATTGTTTCGCGACGTTTCCATAATGCGTTTTCGTTTCGCTCGCATACCGCTTCTTTTCCCCTAGTCTCTGAGACGCGTTTTCGAGCCGTTCTTCTACTATCGATTCTCGTAGAGAGAAGGGACCGGGTAGTCTGGAAGTGGAACCCGCATCTTGCGTGTACCGTACACGGAATTGAGAGGACCGGCCGTGAAGCTCGTTTTAAAGCCGTGCGTCTGACACCCAACTCTTGCGCGCCAATTTCGCGGCAAGAGATAATATGGGACGAATGACCGGCAAAGAGCCAGCTGTGAAGTCTGTTTTTTTAATCGAATCCGTGGACGTGTGTATGCCGTAGCGTCGCTCGTCGTGTTCGTTCATGGTCGTTCCGAGAGAAAGAACGAAAGCGGTAACGAAGGGACCGGCCGTGAAGCTCGTTTTAAAGCCGCGCGTCTGACACCCAACTCTTGCGCGCCAATTTCGCGGCAAGAGATAACATGGGACGAATGACCGGCAAAGAGCCAGCTGTGAAGTCTTTTTTCATTATTTGCTTTCAATCGATCGATCGGTACGATTCGTGCAACGTTTCGCGCGATGCGACGCGAAAACATGCGCGCAACAATAGATGCGTCTGATCGGAAGAACGCGAGGGTCGACTGCACGCGATGGATTCAGTATCGGGTAGGATACAAAATATATCCCCGTCGTTTCCACGCGTGCGAGTCTTCTGCGTCTTTCGCGGGTTTTTGAATGCACTATACGCCCGGAACGTCGAGAAATATATACATATTACTTGAACGTTTTTCGTCTCGAAAGGCTTCGGTGTCGTCTCCAAGGCGACGCCTGAATCTCCTTCGCGCGCTGGTCGGAGATTCAGGTATCAACTTTTATCTTCTCTTTGAAAGAAGAGAGATATTAGGTCGAACAAATGAGAATAAAATTATATATGTGAAATATAAAATTTATACGATTACCCTGAACGGTGGATCACTTGGCTCGTGGGTCGATGAAGAACGCAGCTAATTGCGCGTCAACGTGTGAACTGCAGGACACATGAACATCGACATTTCGAACGCACATTGCGGTCCACGGATACAATTCCTGGACCACGCCTGGCTGAGGGTCGTTTACGTACCATACACTGCTTGCGTAGCTCTGTCAAATCCCCGCCGTCGTTCACCTCTTCGGATCGAACGTTTTTTTACCGAAGGGCGCAAAGAACGTTTCTGAGTCGGGTTAAGAGAAGGATGCTACGTACGAGCGAACGATGGGTGTCTCGTCGGCGTTTGTCGCGGACACGCGAAAATTCTGTGAATTTCACGGACAGTGTACGTTCTAGTTGTTGCAAAACGATCGGAATCGTTTGTATGGACTCGCGTGAGTGTTCGCGGCGTCGTGCGTCGTTCAATTACGACCGCCCGCGGATACCGCTCCACTGCGATATGGATCTGAGCGACAACTTTTTCGGCTGTTCGTGAGATGAACGGTTTCGTGTGTTTAGAAAAATTTTTTTTCCCGCGCTCCCGACGTCACCTGAAATGATGCGTCAGAGGTGAAAGAAAATATTAAGAAGTCGAGAGAGAGAGAGACTACACACGTTTTATTCATATTTTGTATACCGTGCGTGAGACGGATGTGCACGACACGTCGTATGTCGGTATATTACCGACTGGCCCCAGGGAGATTGTTTTCTTCCTCTCTTACGAATGAGATGTACGTTTCGGAGGATCGTCGTTACCGAAACACACGGCAAAACGAGACTTCTCGCAGCAGAACCTTTATACACAATACACATCGACTCTTTTTACCCCGAGAGAGAGAGAAAAGGTGTATTTCTTTTTTTTATTTTTCGAATTCGACGCACGAACGCTTTGACGACTGGAGAAAAACACGGTGTGTGTTAAAATCGTGCGGGACGAGCATGCGTATTCGTAACGGGTCGAATAGTTCTTATTCCCCGTCGTCGCGTGTCCTCGCTGGACCACCACCGTGCGCTTCCGCCACGTTCAGTTGAATTTCGAAATATATATATATAAAAAGAATCACCATATACTCTCTTTCGGGAGGTGTATTTTTATCGGTTTCTGCTATAGAGAAGAGACGGAGATCGTGTTGTGAGGTGTAACGTTTCTGTATCCCCGTTTCGGAGGATCGTCGTTATCGGCGGAACACACGTCAAAACGAGACTTCTCGCAGAACCTTTATACACAATACACATCGACTCTTTTACCCCGAGAGAGAGAAAAGGTGTTTTTCTTTTTTTTTATTTTTCGAATTCGACGCACGAACGCTTTGACGACTGGAGAAAAACACGGTGTGTGTTAAAATCGTGCGGGACGAGCATGCGTATTCGTAACGGGTCGAATAGTTCTTATTCCCCGTCGTCGCGTGTCCTCGCTGGACCACCACCGTGCGCTTCCGCCACGTTCAGTTGTATTTCGAAATATATATATATATAAAAAGAATCACCATATACTCTCTTTCGGGAGGTGTATTTTTATCGGTTTCTGCTATAGAGAAGAGACGGACGATCGTGTGTGACAC
>NW_027475749.1:17500-20000 GCF_051020985.1 Nomia melanderi | reverse complement strand
GGAAGTCCGATTCGCCTGCTGGAATTACCGCACGGGCTGGACACCTCGCTCCGACGAATCGGTTTTTTCCATTTTTTTTGAAAAATAAATTTTTGTAATTTTTTTTAATGTCAAAAACGTTAATAAACGTCATGTTTACGCATGGATTAAACATTGAAATAATTTTAAAACACTTATTAAAAAAGTTGGTGTCGACCGTGGGACTTAGAAAAATTTCGGGAAGTCCGATTCGCCTGCTGGAATTACCGCACGGGCTGGACACCTCGCTCCGCCGAATCGGTATTTTCCATTTTTCTTGAAAAATAAATTTTTGTAATTTTTTTTAACGTTGAAAACGTTAATAAACATCATGTTTACGCATGGATTAAACATTGAAATAATTTTAAAACGCTTATTAAAAAAGTTGGTGTCGACCGTGGGACTTAGAAAAATTTCGGGAAGTCCGATTCGCCTGCTGGAATTACCGCACGGGCAGGACACCTCGCTCCGACGAATCGGTTTTTTCCATTTTTTCCGAAAAATAAATTTTTGTAATTTTTTTTAATGTTAAAAACGTTAATAAACTTCATGTTTACGCATGGATTAAACATTGAAATAATTTTAAAACACTTATTAAAAAAGTTGGTGTCGACCGTGGGACTTAGAAAAATTTCGGGAAGTCCGATTCGCCTGCTGGAATTACCGCACGGGCTGGACACCTCGCTCCGCCGAATCGGTTTTTTCCTTTTTTTCCGAAAAATAAATTTTTGTAATTTTTTTTAATGTTAAAAACGTTAATAAACTTCATGTTTACGCATGGATTAAACATTGAAATAATTTTAAAACGCTTATTAAAAAAGTTGGTGTCGACCGTGGGACTTAGAAAAATTTCGGGAAGTCCGATTCGCCTGCTGGAATTACCGCACGGGCAGGACACCTCGCTCCGACGAATCGGTTTTTTCCATTTTTTCCGAAAAATAAATTTTTGTAATTTTTTTTAATGTTAAAAACGTTAATAAACTTCATGTTTACGCATGGATTAAACATTGAAATAATTTTAAAACACTTATTAAAAAAGTTGGTGTCGACCGTGGGACTTAGAAAAATTTCGGGAAGTCCGATTCGCCTGCTGGAATTACCGCACGGGCTGGACACCTCGCTCCGCCGAATCGGTTTTTTCCTTTTTTTCCGAAAAATAAATTTTTGTAATTTTTTTTAATGTTAAAAACGTTAATAAACTTCATGTTTACGCATGGATTAAACATTGAAATAATTTTAAAACGCTTATTAAAAAAGTTGGTGTCGACCGTGGGACTTAGAAAAATTTCGGGAAGTCCGATTCGCCTGCTGGAATTACCGCACGGGCAGGACACCTCGCTCCGACGAATCGGTTTTTTCCATTTTTTCCGAAAAATAAATTTTTGTAATTTTTTTTAATGTTAAAAACGTTAATAAACTTCATGTTTACGCATGGATTAAACATTGAAATAATTTTAAAACGCTTATTAAAAAAGTTGGTGTCGACCGTGGGACTTAGAAAAATTTCGGGAAGTCCGATTCGCCTGCTGGAATTACCGCACGGGCTGGACACCTCGCTCCGCCGAATCGGTTTTTTCCTTTTTTTCCGAAAAATAAATTTTTGTAATTTTTTTTAATGTTAAAAACGTTAATAAACTTCATGTTTACGCATGGATTAAACATTGAAATAATTTTAAAACGCTTATTAAAAAAGTTGGTGTCGACCGTGGGACTTAGAAAAATTTCGGGAAGTCCGATTCGCCTGCTGGAATTACCGCACGGGCAGGACACCTCGCTCCGACGAATCGGTTTTTTCCATTTTTTTTGAAAAATAAATTTTTGTAATTTTTTTTAATGTTAAAAACGTTAATAAACTTCATGTTTACGCATGGATTAAACATTGAAATAATTTTAAAACGCTTATTAAAAAAGTTTACTCTTGACCGTGGGGACTTAGAAAAATTCCGGCTTGCACGGATTCGACCACTCTGTTTTTCGGAGTTTCTGAGAAAAATAAATTTTTGTAATTTTTTTCATTATGATTTCTGAGTTCTCCCAGTAGTTTAATGTAAGGATTAAGCATTTAAAAATTTTTAAATCGAATATTAAAAAAGTTTACTCTTGCAATTTTTGGAAAAAAAAAATTCTAAAAAATTTTTCTTTCGGTGGAAACTAACGTTTAATATGTACAATAACGATTTATCGAATAAAAATCGTATGTTAATATATGTTCGAATCGACCATAGTTTCAGCGGCTAAGTACCAGCAGCCCGGCCGGTTGGTCTGTACGCGCGGCAGTTTACCACCATAAGCGCCCGTGCTGAGCGGCCGGCGCCGCGGTCGTCGCGGCCGCCCGTTTGGTTACTATAAGAGAGCACGTCGGTTCGAGCGGACCGGTCGGCGCAGCGGCGGGCGAGCGGCTATTCTACGATCTCGGTCGAGAAGCAGTCGTTCAGCTCCTCGAGGTCCATTCCTCGACTGTTCTGTACCGCGTTCCGTTGCG
>NW_027475749.1:5000-15000 GCF_051020985.1 Nomia melanderi | reverse complement strand
GAAAGGCCCGGGTAACCCGCTGAACCTCCTTCGTGCTAGGGATTGGGGCTTGCAATTTTTCCCCATGAACGAGGAATTCCCAGTAAGCGCGAGTCATAAGCTCGCGTTGATTACGTCCCTGCCCTTTGTACACACCGCCCGTCGCTACTACCGATTGAATGATTTAGTGAGGTCTTCGGACTGGTGCGCGGCAATGTTGTTGCATTGCCGATGTTGCCGGGAAGATGACCAAACTTGATCATTTAGAGGAAGTAAAAGTCCGTAACAAGGTTTCCGTAGGTGAACCTGCGGAAGGATCATTAACGAGCAAAATACACTACAAGAACTGACCGAAAGAAGGAAACATGAGAAATATAAGAGTGGAGCGAAAGATAATATAAAAAGGAGCGAAAGATACATACATATATATATATAAGTGTACGAGTTCAATTTCTGCACACACTCGATACACAAGAGAAATAATATTATATATACAGAGGAGGAAGGAGCGATAAACGTGCAACAACGCTTCCTCGTGAAAAATACTTGAACGATCATGCACAGAGAGGTATCTCGATACCTGCCTCTGCTGTATGACTAGACGGCTTACGCGCGGAGAGTTCATCTCCCGTCCGTCGGAAATTTCGAACGCTTACGCGCGGAGAAATACACTTCTCCCGTCCGTCGAAATTTTTTTTTTTTACTTTGAACAAGGCGCATAGAGCCCGCCGAACCACGATTTCGTGCGTCTTACATCTTTCGACGATGGGACGATCCACGCGAAGAGTTGTTTCGTGCTCGCGCGAGGTGCGATAGCGTCGATTCGCTTTTCTGTACGGGGAGAAATAGAACGATGAGTTGACTTATCGGGTCTTCGTTGGAATTACCGTCGCTGGCATTGTAAACTCCAGATGACCTTGTGATTCCTTCGTCGGGCACTGGTAAAGGGTGGCGATGATTCGTTCTATAATAGAAATACCCGTCGTAGCGATTCGGCCGAGACACCCGCCACGAAACACTCTCTCGTCGTGGAATCCCCGCATCGGAGAGTAAAACGCGCGAAGGCTTACTATGAGAGAAGAAATAGTATATGCCGGTGGTTCGCGTGTGTAGGCTCTATACGAAATTGCGATTCAAGAGAGTAGGAAAAGACGCGATGAACCACGATTTCCGTGCGTCTTACGTCTCTCGACGATGGGACGATCCACGCGAAGAGTTGTTACGTGCTCGCGCGAGTGCGATAGCGTCGAATTCGCCTTTCTGTACGGGGAGAAATAGAACGATGAGCTGACTTATCGGGTCTTCGTTGGAATTACCGTCGCTGGCATTGTAAACTCCAGATGACCTTGTGATTCCTTCGTCGGGCACTGGTAAAGGGTGGCGATGATTCGTTCTATAATAGAAATACCCGTCGTAGCGTTTCGGCCTAGTCACCCGCCACGAAACACTCTCTCGTCGTGGAATCCCCGCGTCGGAGAATAAAACGCCGAAGGCTTACTTATGAAACTTACGTCTCTCGACGATGGGACGATCCACGCGAAGAGTTGTTACGTGCACGCGTATGGTGCGATTGCGTCGATTCGCTTTCTGTACGGGGAGCAATAGAACGTTGAGTTGACTTATCGGGTCTTCGTTGGAATTACCGTCGCTGGCATTGTAAACTCCAGATGACCTTGTGATTCCTTCGTCGGGCACTGGTAAAGGGTGGCGATGATGCGTTCTATAATAGAAATACCCGTCGTAGCGTTTCTTCCGAGTCAACCCGCTCACGAAACACTCTCTCGTCGTGGAATCCCGCGTCGGAGAGTAAAACGCGAATTCATAGTATGGAAACTTACGTCTCTCGACGATGGACGATCCACGCGAAGAGTTGTTACGTGCACGCGTATGGTGCGATTGCGTCGATTCGCTTTTCTGTACGGGGAGTAATAGAACGTTGAGTTGACTTATCGGTCTTCGTTGGAATTACCGTCGCTGGCATTGTAAACTCCAGATGACCTTGTGATTCCTTCGTCGGGCACTGGTAAAGGGTGGCGATGATGCGTTCTATAATAGAAATACCCGTCGTAGCGTTTCTTCCGAGTCAACCCGCTCACGAAACTCTCTCTCGTCGTGGAATCCCCGCGTCGGAGAGTAAAACGCGAATTCATACTATGAAAACTTACGTCTCTCGACGATGGGACGATCCACGCGAAGAGTTGTTTACGTGCACGCGTATGGTGCGATTGCGTCGATTCGCTTTTCTGTACGGGGAGAAATAGAACGTTGAGTTGACTTATCGGGTCTTCGTTGGAATTACCGTCGCTGGCATTGTAAACTCCAGATGACCTTGTGATTCCTTCGTCGGGCACTGGTAAAGGGTGGCGATGATGCGTTCTATAATAGAAATACCCGTCGTAGCGTTTCTTCCGAGTCAACCCGCTCACGAAACTCTCTCTCGTCGTGGAATCCCCGCGTCGGAGAGTAAAACGCGAATTCATACTATGAAAACTTACGTCTCTCGACGATGGGACGATCCACGCGAAGAGTTGTTTACGTGTACGCGTATGGTGCGATTGCGTCGATTCGCTTTTCTGTACGGGGAGAAATAGAACGTTGAGTTGACTTATCGGGTCTTCGTTGGAATTACCGTCGCTGGCATTGTAAACTCCAGATGACCTTGTGATTCCTTCGTCGGGCACTGGTAAAGGGTGGCGATGATGCGTTCTATAATAGAAATACCCGTCGTAGCGTTTCTTCCGAGTCAACCCGCTCACGAACTCTCTCTCTCGTCGTGGAATCCCCGCGTCGGAGAGTAAAACGCCGAAGGCTTACTATGAAACTTACGTCTCTCGACGATGGGACGATCCACGCGAAGAGTTGTTACGTGCACGCGTATGGTGCGATTGCGTCGATTCGCTTTTCTGTACGGGGAGTAATAGAACGTTGAGTTGACTTATCGGGTCTTCGTTGGAATTACCGTCGCTGCATTGTAAACTCCAGATGACCTTGTGATTCCTTCGTCGGGCACTGGTAAAGGGTGGCGATGATGCGTTCTATAATAGAAATACCCGTCGTAGCGTTTCTTCCGAGTCAACCCGCTCACGAAACTCTCTCTCGTCGTGGAATCCCCGCGTCGGAGAGTAAAACGACGAATTCATACTATGAAAACTTACGTCTCTCGACGATGGGACGATCCACGCGAAGAGTTGTTTACGTGCACGCGTATGGTGCGATTGCGTCGATTCGCTTTTCTGTACGGGGAGAATAGAACGTTGAGTTGACTTATCGGGTCTTCGT
Organism: Nomia melanderi; assembly: GCF_051020985.1. NCBI lineage: Eukaryota > Metazoa > Arthropoda > Insecta > Hymenoptera > Halictidae > Nomia > Nomia melanderi. Next base: position 11,742 of record NW_027475749.1, on the reverse strand, counting down.
TGGAATTACCGTCGCTGGCATTGTAAACTCCAGATGACCTTGTGATTCCTTCGTCGGGCACTGGTAAAGGGTGGCGATGATGCGTTCTATAATAGAAATACCCGTCGTAGCGTTTCTTCCGAGTCACCCGCTCACGAAACTCTCTCTCGTCGTGGAATCCCCGCGTCGGAGAGTAAAACGCGAATTTCATACTATGAAAACTTACGTCTCTCGACGATGGGACGATCCACGCGAAGAGTTGTTTACGTGCACGCGTATGGTGCGATTGCGTCGATTCGCTTTTCTGTACGGGGAGAAATAGAACGTTGAGTTGACTTATCGGGTCTTCGTTGGAATTACCGTCGCTGGCATTGTAAACTCCAGATGACTTGTGATTCCTTCGTCGGGCACTGGTAAAGGGTGGCGATGATGCGTTCTATAATAGAAATACCCGTCGTTAGCGTTTCTTCCGAGTCAACCCGCTCACGAAACTCTCTCTCGTCGTGGAATCCCCGCGTCGGAGGGTAAAACGCGATATATAATAGTATATGCCAGTGGTTCGCGCGCGTCGTCTCTGAGATACGCGGTCGACAGAGTTCCGAAAACACGTGATGTGCCACGATTCCGTGCGTCTTACATCTTTCGACGATGGGACGATCCACGCGAAGAGAACGTTCGTGCTTGCGTGAGGTGCAACAGCGTCGATTCGCTTTTCTGTACGGGGAGAAATAGAACGTTGAGTTGACTTATCGGGTCTTCGTTGGAATTACCGTCGCTGCATTGTAAACTCCAGATGACCTTGTGATTCCTTCGTCGGGCACTGGTAAAGGGTGGCGATGATTCGTTCTATAATAGTAATACCCGTCGTAGCGTTTCGACCGATGTCACCGCCACGAATGTCTCTCTCGACGTGGAAACCCCGCGCCGAAGAGTAAACGCGAAGGCTTACCATACGAAAGAAAACGGTATTATACGCCTGTGGTATGTGCGTCTCGGCTCTGTGATACGCGATCGGCAGAGTTACAAAAAAAACGTTGATGGCCACGATTTCCGTGCGTCTTACATCTTTCGACGATGGGACGATCCACGCGAAGAGTAGTTACGTGCTCGCGCGAGGTGCGATAGCGTCGATTCGCTTTTCTGTACGGGGAGAAATAGAACGATGAGTTGACTTATCGGGTCTTCGTTGGAATTACCGTCGCTGGCATTGTAAACTCCAGATGACCTTGTGATTCCTTCGTCGGGCACTGGTAAAGGGTGGCGATGATTCGTTCTATAATAGAAATACCCGTCGTAGCGATTCGGCCGAGACACCCGCCACGAAACTCTCTCTCGTCGTGGAATCCCATGTCGGAGAGTAAAACGCGAAGGCTAACTATATAAGAAACATATAGTATTATTTATGCCTGTGGTTCTCCGTTTGTCCTACTCTCAGATACGCGACTCGGAGAGTTACGAATAATCGTGATGGACCACGATTTCTGTACGTCTTACATCTTTCGACGATGGACGATCACGCGAAGAGATCATTCCTGCTTGCGTGAGGTGCGATAGCGCGATTCGCTTTTCTGTACGGGGAGAAATAGAACGATGAGTTGACTTATCGGGTCTTCGTTGGAATTACCGTCGCTGGCATTGTAAACTCCAGATGACCTTGTGATTCCTTCGTCGGGCACTGTAAAGGGTGGCGATGATTCGTTCTATAATAGAAATACCGTCGTAGCGATTCGGCCGTGTCACCCGCCACGAAAATCTCTCTCGTCGTGGAATCCCCGCGTCGTAGAGTAAACGCGAAGGCTTGCTATAGAAGACTATAGTTTATACGCCTGTGGTTCACCGGTTGCCTGCTCTCCGGGGTACGCGATCGCGCAGGAGTTACGGAAGAACTTGATGGGCACGATCTCCAAGCGGCTATATCTTTCGACGATGGGACGATTCACGCGAAGAGAACGTTCGTGCATGCGTGAGGTGCGATAGCGTTGATTCGCTTGTCTGTACGGGGAGAAATAGAACGATGAGTTGACCTTATCGGGTCTTCGTTGGAATTACCGTCGCTGGCATTGTAAACTCCAGATGACCTTGTGATTCCTTCGTCGGGCACTGGTAAAGGTGGCGATGATTCGTTCTATAATAGAAATACCCGTCGTAGCGTTTCGACCGATGTCACCCGCCACGAAATTCTCTCTCGTCGTGGAATCCCCGCGTCGGAGAGTAAAACGCGAAGGCTAACTATATAAGAAACATATAGTATTATTTATGCCTGTGGTTCTCCGTTTGTCCTACCTCTCAGATACGCGACTCGGAGAGTTACGAATAATCGTGATGGACCACGATTTCTGTACGTCTTACATCTTTCGACGATGGGACGATCCACGCGAAGAGATCATTCCTGCTTGCGTGAGGTGCGATAGCGCCGATTCGCTTTTCTGTACGGGGAGAAATAGAACGATGAGTTGACTTATCGGGTCTTCGTTGGAATTACCGTCGCTGGCATTGTAAACTCCAGATGACCTTGTGATTCCTTCGTCTGGCACTGGTAAAGGGTGGCGATGATTCGTTCTATAATAGAAATACCCGTCGTAGCGATTCGGCCGTGTCACCCGCCACGAAAATCTCTCTCGTCGTGGAATCCCCGCGTCGTAGAGTAAACGCGAAGGCTTGCTATAGAAGACTATAGTTTATACGCCTGTGGTTCACCGGTTGCCTGCTCTCCGGGGTACGCGATCGCGCAGGAGTTACGGAAGAACTTGATGGGCCACGATCTCCAAGCGGCTATATCTTTCGACGATGGGACGATTCACGCGAAGAGAACGTTCGTGCATGCGTGAGGTGCGATAGCGTGATTCGCTTGTCTGTACGGGGAGAAATAGAACGATGAGTTGACTTATCGGGTCTTCGTTGGAATTACCGTCGCTGGCATTGTAAACTCCAGATGACCTTGTGATTCCTTCGTCGGGCACTGGTAAAGGGTGGCGATGATTCGTTCTATAATAGAAATACCCGTCGTAGCGTTTCGACCGATGTCACCCGCCACGAAATTCTCTCTCGTCGTGGAATCCCCGCGTCGGAGAGTAACCGCCGAAGCTTGCTATAGAAGACTATAGTTTATACGCCTGTGGTTCACCGGTTGCCGGCTCTCCGGGGCACGCGATCGCGCGAAGGTTACGGAGGGACGTGAAGCGCCCGAGCAATGAAACGTCCCGCAGGAGGAAACGAGCAACCGCCGAACATTGTTTTCGCGACGTTTCATAATGTATTGTCGTTTCGCTCGCATCCCGCTTCTTTCCCCTAGTTTCCTCGACGCGTAGTTTCGCAGCCTTAGTGGACGAATCATTCTCGATTCGAGGAAAGATATGCAGTGGGGCGTGCAATGAGCCCGCCAGAGACCACGATCTCCAATGCGTCTTTACATCTTTCGACGATGGGATGATCCACGCGAAGAGAACGTTCGTGCTTGCGCGAGGTGCGTTAGCGTCGATTCGCTTTTCTGTACGGGGAGAAATAGAACGATGAGTTGACTTATCGGGTCTTCGTTGGAATTACCGTCGCTGGCATTGTAAACTCCAGATGACCTTGTGATTCCTTCGTCGGGCACTGGTAAAGGGTGGCGATGATTCGTTCTATAATAGAAATACCCGTCGTAGCGATTCGGCCGAGTCACCCGCCACGAAACTGTCTCTCTTTCGTCGTGGAAACCCCGCGTCGGAGAGTAAAACGCGCGAAGGCTGTGACTGTAACATATATATATACAGTATACAATGCCTGTGGTTTTTGCGCGTGTCGGCTCTTCGGTATACGCGATCGGCCAGAGTTACGGAGGGACGGTGAAGCGCACGAGAAATTGAAACGGCCGCACGATTGGAACCGAGCAACCGTCGAACATTGTTTCGCGACGTTTCCATAATGCGTTTTCGTTTCGCTCGCATACCGCTTCTTTTCCCTAGTCTCTGAGACGCGTTTCGAGCCGTTCTTCTACTATCGATTCTCGTAGAGAGAAGGGACCGGTGTCTGGAAGTGGAACCCGCATCTTGCGTGTACCGTACACGGAATTGAGAGGACCGGCCGTGAAGCTCGTTTTAAAGCCGTGCGTCTGACACCCAACTCTTGCGCGCCAATTTCGCGGCAAGAGATAATATGGGACGAATGACCGGCAAAGAGCCAGCTGTGAAGTCTGTTTTTTTAATCGAATCCGTGGACGTGTGTATGCCGTAGCGTCGCTCGTCGTGTTCGTTCATGGTCGTTCCGAGAGAAAGAACGAAAGCGGTAACGAAGGGACCGGCCGTGAAGCTCGTTTTAAAGCCGCGCGTCCTGACACCCAACTCTTGCGCGCCAATTTCGCGGCAAGAGATAACATGGGACGAATGACCGGCAAAGAGCCAGCTGTGAAGTCTTTTTCATTATTTGCTTTCAATCGATCGATCGGTACGATTCGTGCAACGTTTCGCGCGATGCGACGCGAAAACATGCGCGCAACAATAGATGCGTCTGATCGGAAGAACGCGAGGGTCGACTGCACGCGATGGATTCAGTATCGGGTAGGATACAAAATATATCCCCGTCGTTTCCACGCGTGCGAGTCTTCTGCGTCTTTCGCGGGTTTTTGAATGCACTATACGCCCGGAACGTCGAGAAATATATACATATTACTTGAACGTTTTTCGTCTCGAAAGGCTTCGGTGTCGTCTCCAAGGCGACGCCTGAATCTCCTTCGCGCGCTGGTCGGAGATTCAGGTATCAACTTTTATCTTCTCTTTGAAAGAAGAGAGATATTAGGTCGAACAAATGAGAATAAAATTATATATGTGAAATATAAAATTTATACGATTACCCTGAACGGTGGATCACTTGGCTCGTGGGTCGATGAAGAACGCAGCTAATTGCGCGTCAACGTGTGAACTGCAGGACACATGAAACATCGACATTTCGAACGCACATTGCGGTCCACGGATACAATTCCTGGACCACGCCTGGCTGAGGGTCGTTTACGTACCATACACTGCTTGCGTAGCTCTGTCAAATCCCCGCCGTCGTTCACCTCTTCGGATCGAACGTTTTTTTACCGAAGGGCGCAAAGAACGTTTTCTGAGTCGGGTTAAGAGAAGGATGCTACGTACGAGCGAACGATGGGTGTCTCGTCGGCGTTTGTCGCGACACGCGAAAATTCTGTGAATTTCACGGACAGTGTACGTTCTAGTTGTTGCAAAACGATCGGAATCGTTTGTATGGACTCGCGTGAGTGTTCGCGGCGTCGTGCGTCGTTCAATTACGACCGCCCGCGGATACCGCTCCACTGCGATATGGATCTGAGCGACAACTTTTTCGGCTGTTCGTGAGATGAACGGTTTCGTGTGTTTAGAAAAATTTTTTTCCCGCGCTCCCGACGTCACCTGAAATGATGCGTCAGAGGTGAAAGAAAATATTAAGAAGTCGAGAGAGAGAGAGACTACACACGTTTTATTCATATTTTGTATACCGTGCGTGAGACGGATGTGCACGACACGTCGTATGTCGGTATATTACCGACTGGCCCCAGGGAGATTGTTTTCTTCCTCTCTTACGAATGAGATGTACGTTTCGGAGGATCGTCGTTACCGAAACACACGGCAAAACGAGACTTCTCGCAGCAGAACCTTTATACACAATACACATCGACTCTTTTTACCCCGAGAGAGAGAGAAAAAGGTGTATTTCTTTTTTTTATTTTTCGAATTCGACGCACGAACGCTTTGACGACTGGAGAAAAACACGGTGTGTGTTAAAATCGTGCGGGACGAGCATGCGTATTCGTAACGGGTCGAATAGTTCTTATTCCCGTCGTCGCGTGTCCTCGCTGGACCACCACCGTGCGCTTCCGCCACGTTCAGTTGAATTTCGAAATATATATATATAAAAAGAATCACCATATACTCTCTTTCGGGAGGTGTATTTTTATCGGTTTCTGCTATAGAGAAGAGACGGAGATCGTGTTGTGAGGTGTAACGTTTCTGTATCCCCGTTTCGGAGGATCGTCGTTATCGGCGGAACACACGTCAAAACGAGACTTCTCGCAGAACCTTTATACACAATACACATCGACTCTTTTACCCCGAGAGAGAGAAAAGGTGTTTTTCTTTTTTTTTATTTTTCGAATTCGACGCACGAACGCTTTGACGACTGGAGAAAAACACGGTGTGTGTTAAAATCGTGCGGGACGAGCATGCGTATTCGTAACGGGTCGAATAGTTCTTATTCCCCGTCGTCGCGTGTCCTCGCTGGACACCACCGTGCGCTTCCGCCACGTTCAGTTGTATTTCGAAATATATATATATATAAAAGAATCACCATATACTCTCTTTCGGGAGGTGTATTTTTATCGGTTTCTGCTATAGAGAAGAGACGGACGATCGTGTGTGACACCACGTGGTAACGTTTCCGTATCCCCGTAAAATACGTTTATCTTTTCTCGTAGAAAAGAGAGAGGAAGAGGCAGGAGCTCCTCTTTGGCGAGGCTTTCGAACGTCGCGTCCCGTCCGCCGGAATATAATGATATAAATATATAACCGCCGCCGACTTTGTGCGAAAGCGTTGAAACGAACGCGTCGGTCGCCCCATGGTGTGTGTTTGTCGTGTCTTCTTTTCCTCTTCTGCACTTCTCTTCACTGTCGATCGCGAGACCGCGCGAGATCCGCTTCGGTCGTCCAGTCCCCGAAAATTCTTCTCGGACGGGCGTTAAAGTTAACCGAGCGCGAGATCGTCTAGCGAGAGTCTTTTCGCGATCGAGTAA
>NW_027475748.1:0-32855 GCF_051020985.1 Nomia melanderi | reverse complement strand
TATAAAACCATATAAAACTATATAAAACTATATAAAACTCCATAAAACTATATAAAACTATATAAAACTATATAAAACTATATAAAACTATATAAAACTATAATAAAACTAACAAAACTATATAAAGCTATGTAAAACTATATAAAACTAACAAAACTATATAAAATTATGTAAAACCATATAAAACTATATAAAACTGTATAAACCTATATAAAACTCTATAGAACTATATAAAACTATTAAAACTATATAAAACTATATAAAACTGTATAAAACCATATAAAGCTTTATAAAACTATATAAACCTATATAAAATTATATAAAACTATATAAATCAAATAAAGTTCTATAAAACTATATAAAACTATATAAAACTATATAAAACTATATAAAACTAACAAAACTATATAAAACTATATAAAACTATATAAAACTATATAAAACTATACAAACATATATAAAACTATATAAAACTATATAAAACTACATAAAACTATATAATAATAACAAAACTATATAAAACTATATAAAACCATATAAAACTATATAAAACTATATAAACCTATATAAAACTCTATAGAACTATATAAAATTATATAAAATTATATAAAACTATATAAAACTATGAAAAACTATTTAAAACTATATAAAACCATATAAAACTATATAAAACTATATAAAACTCCATAAAACTATATAAAACTATATAAAACTATATAAAACTATATAAAACTATATAAAACTATATAAAACTAACAAAACTATATAAAGCTATGTAAAACTATATAAAACTAACAAAACTATATAAAATTATGTAAAACCATATAAAACTATATAAAACTGTATAAACCTATATAAAACTCTATAGAACTATATAAAACTATTAAAACTATATAAACCTATATAAAACTATATAAAACTATATAAAACAAATAAAGTTCTATAAAACTATATAAAACTATATAAAACTATATAAAACTAACAAAACTCTATAAAACTATATAAAACTATATGAAACTATATAAAACTATGTAAAACTATATAAAACTAACAAAACTAACAAAACTATATAAAACTATGTAAAGCTATATAAAACTATATAAAACTATATAAAACTATATAAAACTAACAAAACTATATAAAACTATGGATAACTATATAAAACTATATAAAACTATATAAAATTATATAAAACTATATAAAACTATATAAAACTATATAAAACTATACAAAACTATATAAAACTATATAAAACTATATAAAACTATAAAAAACTATATAAAACTATACAAAACTATATTAAACTATATAAAACTATGTAAACCGAACAAAACTATATAAAACTATATAAAACTATATAAAACTATATAAAACTATATAAAACCATATAAAACTATGTAAAACTATATAAAACTAACAAAACTATTTAAAACTATGTAAAACTATATAAAACTAACAAAACTAACAAAACTATATAAAACTATGTAAAACTATATAAAACTATGTAAAACTATATAAAACTATATAAAACTATATAAAACTATATAAAACTCCACAAAACTATATAAAACTATGTAAAACTATATAAAACTATATAAAACTATATAAAACTAACAAAACTATATAAAACTATATAAAACTCCATAAAACTATATAAAACTATACAAAACTAATAAAACTATATAAAACTATATAAAACTAACAAAACTATATAAAACTCTATAAAACTATATAAAGCTATATAAAACTATATAAAAGTATATAAAAGTATATAATACTATATAAAACTAACAAAACTATATAAAACTATAGAAAACTATATAAAACGATATAAAGTTCTATAAAACTATATAAAACGATATAAAACTATATAAAACTATATAAAACTATATAAAACTATATAAAACTATACAAAACTATATAAAACTATATAAAACTACATAAAACTGTATAAAACTAACAAAACTATATAAAACCATATAAAACTATATAAAACTGTATAAACCTATATAAAACTCTATAGAACTATATAAAACTATTAAAACTATATAAAACTATATAAAACTGTATAAAACCATATAAAGCTTTATAAAACTATATAAACCTATATAAAATTATATAAAACTATATAAATCAAATAAAGTTCTATAAAACTATATAAAACTATATAAAACTATATAAAACTAACAAAACTCTATAAAACTATATAAAACTATATAAAACTATATAAATCTATGTAAAACTATATAAAACTAACAAAACTATATAAAACTATGTAAAACTATATAAAACTATATAAAACTATATAAAACAATATAAATATCCATAAAATTATATAAAACTATATAAAACTATACAAAACTATACAAAACTATATAAAACTGTATAAAACTATACAAAACTATATAAAACTATACAAAACTATATTAAACTATATAAAACTATGTAAACCTAACAAAAGTATATAAAACTATATAAAACTATATAAAACTAACAAAACTATATAAAGCTATGTAAAACTATTTAAAACTAACAAAACTATATAAAATTATGTAAAACCAGAATAAACTATATAAAACTATATAAAACAATATAAAACTCCATAAAATTATATAAAACTATATAAAACTATACAAAACTATATAAAACTATATAAAACTATACAAAACTATATAAAACTATACAAAACTATATTAAACTATATAAAACTATGTAAACCTAACAAAAGTATATAAAACTATATAAAACTATATAAAACTATATAAAACTATATAAAACTATATAAAACTATATAAAACTAACAAAACTATATAAAGCTATGTAAAACTATATAAAACTAACAAAACTATATAAAATTATGTAAAACCATATAAAACTATATAAAACTGTATATACCTATATAAAACTCTATAGAACTATATAAAACTATTAAAACTATATAAAACTATATAAAACTGTATAAAACCATATAAAGCTTTATAAAACTATATAAACCTATATAAAATTATATAAAACTATATAAAACAAATAAAGTTCTATAAAACTATATAAAACTATATAAAACTATATAAAACTAACAAAACTCTATAAAACTATATAAAACTATATAAAACTATATAAATCTATGTAAAACTATATAAAACTATATAAAACTATATAAAACTATGTGAAACTATACAATACTATATAAAACTATATAAAGCCATATAAAACTAACAAAACTATATAAAACTATATAAAACTATATAAAACTATATAAAACTATACAAAACTATATAAAACTAACAGAACCATATAAAACTATATAAAACTATATAAAACTCCATAAAACTATATAAAACTATATAAAACTATACAAAACTATATAAAACTATATAAAACTATGTAAAACTAAAAAAACTATATATAACTATATAAAACCATATAAAACTATATAAAACTATATAAACCTATATAAAACTCTATAGAGCTGTATAAAATCATATAAAATTATATAAAACTATATAAAACTATATAAAATTATGTAAAACCATATTAAACTATATGAAACTGTATAAACCTATATAAAATTCTATAGAACTATATAAAACTATATAAAACTATATAAAACTATATAAGACTGTATAAAACCATATAAAGCTTTATAAAACTATATAAACCTACATAAAACTCTATAGAACTATATAAAACTATATAAAACTATATAAAACTATATAAAACAAATAGAATACTATAAAACTATATAAAACTATATAAAACTAACAAAACTCTATAAAACTATATAAAACTATATAAAACTATATAAAACTAACAAAACTATATAAAACTATGGAAAACAGTATATAACTATATAAAGTTCTATAAAACTATATAAAATGATATAAAACTATATAAAACTATATAAAACTATATAAAACTATATAAAACTATATAAAAGTATCATAACTATATAAAACTATGGAAAACAGTATAAAACTATATAAAGTTCTATAAAACTATATAAAAGGATATAAAACAATATAAAACTATATAAAACTATATAAAACTATATAAAAGTTATAAAAGTATCAAATCTATATATAACTATATAAAATTAACAAAACTATATAAAACTATATAAAACTATATAAAAGTATCAAATCTATATATAACTATATAAAATTAACAAAACTATATAAAACTATATAAAACTATATAAAACTAACAAAACTATATAAAACTATATAAAACTATACAAAACTATATAAAACTGTATAATCCTAACAAAGCTATATAAAACTATGGAAAACTATGGAAATCTATATAAAACTAACAAAACTATAGAAAACTATATAAAACTATATAAAACTATATAAAACTATATAAAACCATATAAAACAATATAAAACTATATGAACCTATATAAAACTCTATAGAACTATATAAAACTATGTAAAACTATATAAAACTATGGAAAACTATATAAAACTATATAAAACTATATAAACCTATATAAAACTCTATAGAACTATATAAAATTATATAAAATTATATAAAACTATATAAAACTATCGAAACTATATAAAACTATGAAAAACTATTTAAAACTATATAAATCCATATAAAACTATATAAAACTATATAAAACTATATAAAACTATATAAAACAAACAAAACTATATAAAACTATATAAAACTATGTAAAACTATATAAAACTAACAAAACTATTTAAAACTAACAAAACTGTATAAAACTATGTAAAACTATATAAAACTATATAACTATATAAAACTATATAAAACTCCATAAAACTATATAAATCTATGTAAAACTATACAAAACTAGATAAAACTATATAAAACTATATAAAACTATATAAAACTATATAAAACTGTATAAAACTAATAATGCTATATAAAACTATATAAAACTCTATGAAACTATATAAAACTATATAAAACTAACAAAACTATATAAAACTATATAAAACTCCATAAAACTATATAAAACTATACAAAACTAATAAAACTATATAAAACTATATAAAACTATATAAAACTATATAAAACTATGAAAAACTATATAAAACTATATAAAACCATATAAAGCTATATAAAACTATATAAAACTATATAAAACTATATAAAACTATATAAAACTAACAAAACTATTAAAACTATATAAAACTATATAAACCTATATAAAACTCTATAGAGCAATATAAAATTATATAAAATTATATAAAACTATATAAAACTAACAAAACTATATAAAACTATGAAAAACTATTTAAAACTATATAAAACTATGAAAAACTATATAAAACTATATAAAACCATATAAAGCTATATAAAACTATATAAAACTATATAAAACTATATAAAACTATATAAAACTAACAAAACTATTAAAACTATATAAAACTATATAAAACTCTATAGAGCTATATAAAATTATATAAAATTATATAAAACTATATAAAACTAACAAAACTATATAAAACTATGAAAAACTATTTAAAACTATATAAAACCATATAAAACTATATAAAACTATATAAAACTCCATAAAACTATATAAAACTATATAAAACTATACAAAACTATATAAAACTATATAAAACTATACAAAACTATATAAAACTATACAAAACTATATTAAACTATAAAACTATGTAAACCTAACAAAACTATATAAAACTATATAAAACTATATAAAACTATATAAAACTATATAGAACCATATAAAACTATGTAAAACTATATAAAACTAACAAAACTATTTAAAACTATGTAAGACTATATAAAACTAACAAAACTAACAAAACTATATAAAACTATGTAAAACTATATAAAACTATGTAAAACTATATAAAACTATATAAAACTATATAAAACTATATAAAACTCCACAAAACTATATAAAACTATGTAAAACTATATAAAACTATATAAAACTATATAAAACTATGTAAAACTAACAAAACTATATAAACTATACAAAACTATACAAAACTATACAAAACTATATAAAACTATATAAAACTCATATATAAAACTATATAAAACTATATAAAACTATATAAAATTATATAAAACTATATAAAACTAACAAAACTATATAAAACTATGAAAAACTATTTAAAACTATATAAAACCATATAAAACTATATAAAACTATATAAAACTCCATAAAACTATATAAAACTATATAAAACTATACAAAAACTATATAAAACTATATAAAACTATGTAAAACTAAAAAAACTATATAAAACTATATAAAACCATATAAAACTATATAAAACTATATAAACCTATATAAAACTCTATAGAGCTATATAAAATTATATAAAATTATATAAAACTATATAAAACTAACAAAACTATATAAAACTATGAAAAACTATTTAAAACTATATAAAACCATATAAAACTATATAAAACTATATAAAACTCCATAAAACTGTATAAAACTATATAAAAATATACAAAACTATATAAAACTATATAAAACTATGTAAAACTAAAAAAACTATATAAAACTATATAAAACTATATAAAATTATGTAAAACCATATAAAACTATATGAAACTGCATAAACCTATATAGAATTCTATAGAACTATATAAAACTATATAAAACTATATAAAACTATATAAAACTATATAAATCTATACAAAACTATATAAAACTATATAAAACTATATAAAACCATATAAAGCTATATAAAACTATATAAAACTATATAAAACTATATAAAACTATAAAAAACTATATAAAACTATATAAAACTATATAAAACTATACAAAACTATATAAAACTATATAAAACTAACAAAACTATATAAAGCTATGTAAAACTATATAAAACTAACAAAACTATATAAAACTATGTAAAACTATATAAAACTATATAAAACTATATAAAACAATATAAATATCCATAAAATTATATAAAACTATATAAAACTATACAAAACTATACAAAACTATATAAAACTGTATAAAACTATACAAAACTATATAAAACTATACAAAACTATATTAAACTATATAAAACTATGTAAACCTAACAAAAGTATATAAAACTATATAAAACTATATAAAACTAACAAAACTATATAAAGCTATGTAAAACTATTTAAAACTAACAAAACTATATAAAATTATGTAAAACCAGAATAAACTATATAAAACTATATAAAACAATATAAAACTCCATAAAATTATATAAAACTATATAAAACTATACAAAACTATATAAAACTATATAAAACTATACAAAACTATATAAAACTATACAAAACTATATTAAACTATATAAAACTATGTAAACCTAACAAAAGTATATAAAACTATATAAAACTATATAAAACTATATAAAACTATATAAAACTATATAAAACTATATAAAACTAACAAAACTATATAAAGCTATGTAAAACTATATAAAACTATATAAAACTGTATAAAACCATATAAAGCTTTATAAAACTATATAAACCTATATAAAATTATATAAAACTATATAAAACAAATAAAGTTCTATAAAACTATATAAAACTATATAAAACTATATAAAACTAACAAAACTCTATAAAACTATATAAAACTATATAAAACTATATAAATCTATGTAAAACTATATAAAACTATATAAAACTATATAAAACTATGTGAAACTATACAATACTATATAAAACTATATAAAGCCATATAAAACTAACAAAACTATATAAAACTATATAAAACTATATAAAACTATATAAAACTATACAAAAATATATAAAACTAACAGAACCATATAAAACTATATAAAACTATATAAAACTCCATAAAACTATATAAAACTATATAAAACTATACAAAACTATATAAAACTATATAAAACTATGTAAAACTAAAAAAACTATACATAACTATATAAAACCATATAAAACTATATAAAACTATATAAACCTATATAAAACTCTATAGAGCTGTATAAAATTATATAAAATTATATAAAACTATATAAAACTATATAAAATTATGTAAAACCATATAAAACTATATGAAACTGTATAAACCTATATAAAATTCTATAGAACTATATAAAACTATATAAAACTATATAAAACTATATAAAACTGTATAAAACCATATAAAGCTTTATAAAACTATATAAACCTACATAAAACTCTATAGAACTATATAAAACTATATAAAACTATATAAAACTATATAAAACAAATAGAATTCTATAAAACTATATAAAACTATATAAAACTAACAAAACTCTATAAAACTATATAAAACTATATAAAACTATATAAAACTAACAAAACTATATAAAACTATGGAAAACAGTATATAACTATATAAAGTTCTATAAAACTATATAAAATGATATAAAACTATATAAAACTATATAAAACTATATAAAACTATATAAAAGTATCATAACTATATAAAACTATGGAAAACAGTATAAAACTATATAAAGTTCTATAAAACTATATAAAACGATATAAAACTATATAAAACTATATAAAACTATATAAAACTATATAAAAGTATCAAATCTATATATAACTATATAAAATTAACAAAACTATATAAAACTATATAAAACTATATAAAACTAACAAAACTATATAAAACTATATAAAACTATACAAAACTATATAAAACTGTATAATCCTAACAAAGCTATATAAAACTATGGAAAACTATGGAAATCTATATAAAACTAACAAAACTATAGAAAACTATATAAAACTATATAAAACTATATAAAACTATATAAAACCATATAAAACAATATAAAACTATATGAACCTATATAAAACTCTATAGAACTATATAAAACTATATAAAACTATATAAAACTATGGAAAACTATATAAAACTATATAAAACTATATAAACCTATATAAAACTCTATAGAACTATATAAAATTATATAAAATTATATAAAACTATATAAAACTATCGAAACTATATAAAACTATGAAAAACTATTTAAAACTATATAAATCCATATAAAACTATATAAAACTATATAAAACTATATAAAACTATATAAAACTAACAAAACTATATAAAACTATATAAAACTATGTAAAACTATATAAAACTAACAAAACTATTTAAAACTAACAAAACTGTATAAAACTATGTAAAACTATATAAAACTATATAACTATATAAAACTATATAAAACTCCATAAAACTATATAAATCTATGTAAAACTATACAAAACTAGATAAAACTATATAAAACTATATAAAACTATATAAAACTATATAAAACTGTATAAAACTAATAATGCTATTTAAAACTATATAAAACTCTATGAAACTATATAAGACTATATAAAACTAACAAAACTATATAAAACTATATAAAACTCCATAAAACTATATAAAACTATACAAAACTAATAAAACTATATAAAACTATATAAAACTATATAAAACTATATAAAACTATATAAAACTATGAAAAACTATATAAAACTATATAAAACCATATAAAGCTATATAAAACTATATAAAACTATATAAAACTATATAAAACTATATAAAACTAACAAAACTATTAAAACTATATAAAACTATATAAACCTATATAAAACTCTATAGAGCTATATAAAATTATATAAAATTATATAAAACTATATAAAACTAACAAAACTATATAAAACTATGAAAAACTATTTAAAACTATATAAAACCATATAAAACTATATAAAACTATATAAAACTCCATAAAACTATATAAAACTATATAAAACTATACAAAACTATATAAAACTATATAAAACTATGTAAAACTAAAAAAACTATATAAAACTATATAAAACTATATAAAATTATGTAAAACCATATAAAACTATATGAAACTGTATAAACCTATATAAAATTCTATAGAACTATATAAAACTATATAAAACTATATAAAACTATATAAAACTGTATAAAACCATATAAAGCTTTATAAAACTATATAAACCTATATAAAACTCTATAGAACTATATAAAACTATATAAAACTATATAAAACTATATAAAACTATATAAAAGTATCAAAACTATATATAACTATATAAAATTAACAAAACTATATAAAACTATATAAAACTATATAAAACTATATAAAACTAACAAAACTATATAAAACTATATAAAACTATGTAAAACTATATAAAACTAACAAAACTATTTAAAACTATGTAAAACTATATAAAACTAACAAAACTATATAAAACTATGTAAAACTATATAAAACTATATAACTATATAAAAGTATATAAAACTCCATAAAACTATATAAATCTATGTAAAACTATACAAAACTATATAAAACTATATAAAACTATATAAAACTAACAAAACTATATAAAACTATATAAAACTAACAAAACTATTTAAAACTATGCAAAACTATATAAAACTAACAAAATTATATAAAACTATGTAAAACTATGTAAAACTATATAAAACTATATAAAAGTATATAAAACTATATGAAACTCCATAAAACTATATAAATCGATGTAAAACTATACAAAACTATATAAAACTATATAAAACTATATAAAACTATGGAAAACTATATAAAACTATATAAAACTATATAAAACTATATAAAACTAACCAAACTATATAAAACTATTTAAAACTATAAAAAACCATATAAAACTATATAAAACTATATAAAACTATATAAAACTATATAAAACTAATAATGCTATATAAAACTATATAAAACTCTATAAAACTATATAAAGCTATATAAAACTATATAAAAGTATATAAAAGTATATAATACTATATAAAACTAACAAAACTATATAAAACTATAGAAAACTATATAAAACTATATAAAGTTCTATAAAACTATATAAAACGATATAAAACTATATAAAACTATATAAAACTATATAAAACTATATAAAACTATATAAAACTATATAAAACTATATAAAACTATATAAAACTATATAAAACTATATAAAACTACATAAAACTATATAAAACTATATAAAACTATACAAAACTATATAAAACTATATAAAACTATATAAAACTATATAAAACTATATAAAACTATACAAAACTCTATAAAACTCTTTAAAACTATATAAAACTATATAAAACTAACAAAACTATATAAAACTATGGAAAACAGTATAAAACTATATAAAGTTCTATAAAACTATATAAAATGATATAAAACTATATAAAACTATATAAAACTATGTAAAACTAAAAAAACTATATAAAACTATATAAAACTATATAAAATTATGTAAAACCATATAAAACTATATGAAACTGTATAAACCTATATAAAATTCTATAGAACTATATAAAACTATATAAAACTATATAAAACTATATAAAACTGTATAAAACCATATAAAGCTTTATAAAACTATATAAACCTATATAAAACTCTATAGAACTATATAAAACTATTTAAAACTATATAAAACTATATAAAACAAATAGAATTCTATAAAACTATATAAAACTATATAAAACTAACAAAACTCTATAAAACTCTTTAAAACTATATAAAACTATATAAAACTAACAAAACTATATAAAACTATATAAAACTCCATAAAACTATATAAAACTATACAAAACTATATAAAACCATATAAAACAATGTAAAACTAAAAAAACTATATAAAGCTATATAAAACCATATAAAACTATATAAAACTATATAAACCTATATAAAACTCTATAGAGCTATATAAAATTATATAAAATTATATAAAACTATATAAAACTAACAAAACTATATAAAACTATGAAAATCTATTTAAAACTATATAAAACCATATAAAACTATATAAAACTATATAAAACTCCATAAAACTATATAAAACTATATAAAACTATACAAAACTATATAAAACTATATAAAACTATGTAAAACTAAAAAAACTATATAAAAATATAAAACTATATAAAATTACGTAAAACCATATAAAACTATATGAAACTGTATAAACCTATATAAAATTCTATAGAACTATATAAAACTATATAAAACTATATAAAACTATATAAAACTGTATAAAACCATATAAAGCTTTATAAAACTATATAAACCTATATAAAACTCTATAGAACTATATAAAACTATTTAAAACTATATAAAACTATATAAAACAAATAGAATTCTATAAAACTATATAAAACTATATAAAACTAACAAAACTATATAAAACTCTTTAAAACTATATAAAACTATATAAAACTAACAAAACTATATAAAACTATGGAAAACAGTATAAAGCTATATAAAGTTCTATAAAACTATATAAAATGATATAAAACTATATAAAACTATATAAAACTATATAAAACTATATAAAAGTATCATAACTATATAAAACTATGGAAAACAGTATAAAACAATATAAAGTTCTATAAAACTATATAAAACGATATAAAACTATATAAAACTATATAAAACTATATAAAATTAACAAAACTATATAAAACTATATAAAACTAACAAAACTATATAAAACTATATAAAACTATATAAAACCATATAAAGCTATATAAAACTATATAAAACTATATAAAACTAAAGAAAACTATATAAAACTATATAAAACTAACAAAACTATATAAAACTATGAAAAACTATATAAAACTATATAAAACCATATAAAGCTATATAAAACTATATAAAACTATATAAAACTATATAAAACTATACAAAACTATATTAAACTATATAAAACTATGTAAAACTAACAAAAGTATATAAAACTATATAAAACCATATAAAAGTATATAAAACTATATAAACCTATATAAAACTCTATAGACCCATATAAAACTATAAAAAACTATATGAAACTATATTAAACCATTTAGAACTATATAAAACTATATAAAACTATATAAAATTATGTAAAACCATATAAAACTATATAAAACTATATAAAACAATATAAAACTCCATAAAATTTTATAAAACTATATAAAACTATACAAAACTATACAAAACTATATAAAACTGTATAAAACTATACAAAACTATATAAAACTATACAAAACTATATTAAACTATATAAAACTATGTAAACCTAACAAAAGTATATAAAACTATATAAAACTATATAAAACTATATAAAACTATATAAAACTAACAAAACTATATAAAGCTATGTAAAACTATTTAAAACTAACAAAACTATATAAAATTATGTAAAACCAGAAAAAACTATATAAAACTATATAAAACAATATAAAACTCCATAAAATTATATAAAACTATATAAAACTATACAAAACTATATAAAACTATATAAAACTATACAAAACTATATAAAACTATACAAAACTATATTAAACTATATAAAACTATGTAAACCTAACAAAAGTATATAAAACTATATAAAACTATGTAAACCTAACAAAAGTATATAAAACTATATAAAACTATATAAAACTATATAAAACTATATAAAACTATATAAAACTATATAAAACTATATAAAACTAACAAAACTATATAAAGCTATGTAAAACTATATAAAACTAACAAAACTATATAAAATTATGTAAAACCATATAAAACTATATAAAACTGTATAAACCTATATAAAACTCTATAGAACTATATAAAACTATTAAAACTATATAAAACTATATAAAACTGTATAAAACCATACAAAGATTTATAAAACTATATAAACCTATATAAAACTAACAAAACTATATAAAACTATGGAAAACTATATAAAACTATATAAAACTATATAAAATTATATAAAACTATATAAAACTATATAAAACTATATAAAGCTAACAAACCTATATAAACCAATATTAAGCTAACAAACCTATATAAAACTCTATAGAACTATATAAAACAATATAAAACTATATAATACTATATAAAACTATATAAAAGTATCAAAACTATATATAACTATATAAAATTAACAAAACTATATAAAACTATATAAAACTATATAAAACTATATAAAACTAACAAAACTATATAAAACTATATAAAACTATGTAAAACTATATAAAACTAACAAAGCTATTTAAAACTATGTAAAACTATATAAAACTAACAAAACTATATAAAACTATGTAAAACTATATAAAACTATATAACTATATAAAAGTATATAAAACTCCATAAAACTATATAAATCTATGTAAAACTATACAAAACTATATAAAACTATATAAAACTATATAAAACTAACAAAACTATATAAAACTAACAAAACTATTTAAAACTATGTAAAACTATATAAAACTAACAAAATTATATAAAACTATGTAAAACTATGTAAAACTATGTAAAACTATATAAAACTATATAAAACTATATAAAACTATATGAAACTCCATAAAACTATATAAATCTATGTAAAACTATACAAAACTATATAAAACTATATAAAACTATGGAAAACTATATAAAACTATATAAAACTATATAAAACTATATAAAACTAACCAAACTATATAAAACTATTTAAAACTATAAAAAACCATGTAAAACTATATAAAACTATATAAAACTATATAAAACTATATAAAACTATATAAAACTAATAATGCTATATAAAACTATATAAAACTCTATAAAACTATATAAAGCTATATAAAACTATATAAAAGTATCTAAAAGTATATAATACTATATAAAACTAACAAAACTATATAAAACTATAGAAAACTATATAAAACTATATAAAGTTCTATAAAACTATATAAAACGATATAAAACTATATAAAACTATATAAAACTATATAAAACTATATAAAACTATATAAAACTATATAAAACTATATAAAACTATATAAAACTATATAAAACTATATAAAACTACATAAAACTGTATAAAACTAACAAAACTATATAAAACTATATAAAACTATGTAAAACTGACAAAACTATATAAAACTATATAAAACTCCATAAAACTATATAAAACTATACAAAACTATACAAAACTATATAAAACTATATAAAACTCCATAAAACTATATAAAACTATATAAAACTATATAAAACTATACAAAACTATGTAAAACTATATAAAACTATATAAAACTATATAAAACTATATAAAACTATACAAAACTCTATAAAACTCTTTAAAACTATATAAAACTATATAAACCTATATAAAACTCTATAGAGCTATATAAAATTATATAAAATTATATAAAACTATATAAAACTAACAAAACTATATAAAACTATGAAAAACTATTTAAAACTATATAAAACCATATAAAACTATATAAAACTATATAAAACTCCATAAAACTATATAAAACTATATAAAACTATACAAAACTGTATAAAACTATATAAAACTATGTAAAACTAAAAAAACTATATAAAACTATATAAAACTATATAAAATTATGTAAAACCATATAAAACTATATGAAACTGTATAAACCTATATAAAATTCTATAGAACTATATAAAACTATATAAAACTATATAAAACTATATAAAACTGTATAAAACCATATAAAGCTTTATAAAACTATATAAACCTATATAAAACTCTATAGAACTATATAAAACTATTTAAAACTATATAAAACTATATAAAACAAATAGAATTCTATAAAACTATATAAAACTATATAAAACTAACAAAACTCTATAAAACTCTTTAAAACTATATAAAACTATATAAAACTAACAAAACTATATAAAACTATGGAAAACAGTATAAAACTATATAAAGTTCTATAAAACTATATAAAATGATATAAAACTATATAAAACTATATAAAACTATATAAAACTATATAAAACTATATAAAAGTATCATAACTATATAAAACTATGGAAAACAGTATAAAACTATATAAAGTTCTATAAAACTATATAAAACTATATAAAACTATATAAAACTATATAAAACTATATAAAACTAACAAAACTATATAAAGCTATGTAAAACTATTTAAAACTAACAAAACTATATAAAATTATGTAAAACCAGAAAAAACTATATAAAACTATATAAAACAATATAAAACTCCATAAAATTATATAAAACTATATAAAACTATACAAAACTATATAAAACTATATAAAACTATACAAAACTATATAAAACTATACAAAACTATATTAAACTATATAAAACTATGTAAACCTAACAAAAGTATATAAAACTATATAAAACTATGTAAACCTAACAAAAGTATATAAAACTATATAAAACAATATAAAACTATATAAAACTATATAAAACTATATAAAACTATATAAATCTAACAAAACTATATAAAGCTATGTAAAACTATATAAAACTAACAAAACTATATAAAATTATGTAAAACCATATAAAACTATATAAAACTGTATAAACCTATATAAAACTCTATAGAACTATATAAAACTATTAAAACTATATAAAACTATACAAAACTATATAAAACTATATAAAACTATATAAAACTATATAAAACTATATAAAACTATACAAAACTCTATAAAACTCTTTAAAACTATATAAAACTATATAAAACTAACAAAACTATATAAAACTATGGAAAACAGTATAAAACTATATAAAGTTCTATAAAACTATATAAAATGATATAAAACTATATAAAACTATATAAAACTATGTAAAACTAAAAAAACTATATAAAACTATATAAAACTATATAGAATTATGTAAAACCATATAAAACTATATGAAACTGTATAAACCTATATAAAATTCTATAGAACTATATAAAACTATATAAAACTATATAAAACTATATAAAACTGTATAAAACCATATAAAGCTTTATAAAACTATATAAACCTATATAAAACTCTATAGAACTATATAAAACTATATAAAACTATACAAAACTATATAAAACTATATAAAACTATGTAAAACTAAAAAAACTATATAAAACTATATAAAACTATATAAAATTATGTAAAACCATATAAAACTATATGAAACTGTATAAACCTATATAAAATTCTATAGAAATATATAAAACTATATAAAACTATATAAAACTATATAAAACTATATAAAACTGTATAAAACCATATAAAGCTTTATAAAACTATATAAACCTATATAAAACTCTATAGAACTATATAAAACTATTTAAAACTATATAAAACTATATAAAACAAATAGAATTCTATAAAACTATATAAAACTATATAAAACTAACAAAACTCTATAAAACTCTTTAAAACTATATAAAACTATATAAAACTAACAAAACTATATAAAACTATGGAAAACAGTATAAAACTATATAAAGTTCTATAAAACTATATAAAATGATATAAAACTATATAAAACTATATAAAACTATATAAAACTATATAAAAGTATCAAAACTATATATAACTATATAAAATTAACAAAACTATATAAAACTATATAAAACTATATAAAACTATATAAAACTAACAAAACTATATAAAACTATATAAAACTATATAAAACCATATAAAGCTATATAAAACTATATAAAACTATATAAAACAAAAGAAAACTATATAAAACTATATAAAACTAACAAAACTATATAAAACTATGAAAAACTATATAAAACTATATAAAACCATATAAAGCTATATAAAACTATATAAAACTATATAAAACTATATAAAACTATACAAAACTATATTAAACTATATAAAACTATGTAAAATTAACAAAAGTATATAAAACTATATAAAACCATATAAAAGTATATAAAACTATAAAAACCTATATAAAACTCTATAGACCCATATAAAACTATAAAAAACTATATGAAACTATATTAAACCATTTAGAACTATATAAAACTATATAAAACTATATAAAATTATGTAAAACCATATAAAACTATATAAAACTGTATAAACCTATATAAAACTCTATAGAAATATATAAAACTATATAAAACTATATAAAACTATATAAAACCATATAAAACTATATAAAACTATATAAACCTATATAAAACTCTATAGAACTATATAAAATTATAAAAAACTATATAAAACTATATAAAACTATATAAAACTAATAAAACTATATAAAACTATATAAACCTATATAAAACTCTATAGAACTATATAAAACTATATAAAACTATATAAAACTATATAAAACTATATAAAACTGTATAAAACCATATAAAGCTATATAAAACTATATAAAACTATATAAAACTATATATAACTAACAAAATTATATAAAGCTATATAAAACTATATAAAAATAACAAAGCTATATAAAACTATGGAAAACTATATAAAACTATATAAAACTATATAAAACTATATAAAACTCTATAGAACTATATAAAACTATATAAAACTATATAAAACTATGTAAAACCATATAAAACTATATAAAACTATATAAACCTATATAAAACTCTATAGAACTATATAAAACTATATAAAACTATATAAAACTATATAAAACAAATAAAACTATATAAAACTATATAAAATTCTATGAAACTATATAAAACTATATAAAACTAACAAAACTCTTTAAAACTATATAAAACTATATAAAACTTACAAAACTATATAAGACTATGGAAAACTATATAAAACTATATAGAACTATATAAAACTATATAAAACTATTTAAACTATATAAAACTATATAAAACTATATAAAACTCTATAAAACAAATAAAACCATATAAAACAATATAAAATTCTATAAAACTATATAAAACTATGTAAAACTAACAAAACTCTTTAAAACTACATAAAACTATATAAAACTAACAAAACTATATAAAACTATATAAAACTAACAAAACTACATAAACCTATATAAAACTCTATAGAACTATATAAAACTATATAAAACTATATAAAACTATATAAAATTCTATAAAACTATATAAAACTATTTAAAACTATTTAAAACTATATAAAACTAACAAAACTATATTAAACTATATAAAACTATGTAAAACTAACAAAAGTATATAAAACTATATAAAACCATATAAAAGTATATAAAACTATATAAACCTATATAAAACTCTATAGACCCATATAAAACTATAAAAAACTATATGAAACTATATTAAACCATTTAGAACTATATAAAACTATATAAAACTATATAAAATTATGTAAAACCATATAAAACTATATAAAACTGTATAAACCTATATAAAACTCTATAGAAATATATAAAACTATATAAAACTATATAAAACTATATAAAACTAATAAAACTATATAAAACTATATAAAACCATATAAAGCTATATAAAACAATATAAAACTATATAAAACTATATAAAACTATATAAAACAAATAAAACAATAAAAAACTATATAAAATTCTATAAAACTATATAAAACTATATAAAACTAACAAAACTCTTTAAAACTATATAAAACTATATAAAACTAACAAAACTATATAAGACTATGGAAAACTATATAAAACTATATAAAACTCTATAGAACTATATAAAACTCTATAAAACTATATAAAACTATATAAAACTAACAAAACCCTTTAAAACTACATAAAACTATATAAAACTAACAAAACTATATAAAACTATATAAAACTATATAAAACTATATAAAACCGTATAAAACTATATAAAACCATATAAACCTATATAAAACTCTACAGAACTATATAAAACTATATAAAACTATATAAAACAATATAAAACAAATAAAACTATTTAAAACTATATAAAATTCTATAAAACTATATAAAACTATATAAAACTATATAAAACTAACAAAACTCTATAAAACTATATAAAATTATATTAAACTAACAAAACTATATAAAACTATGGAAAAGTATATAAAACTATATAAAACTATATAAAACTATATAAATCTATATAAAACTCCATAAAGCTATATAAAACTATACAAAACTATATAAAACTATATAAAACTATACAAAACTAGATAAAATTATATAAAACTATATAAAACTATATAAAACTAACAAAACTATATAAAACAAATAAAACTATATAAAACTATATAAAACCATATAAACCTATATAAAACTCTATAGAAATATATAAAACTATATAAAACTATATAAAACTAACAAAACTATATAAAGCTATATAAAACTATATAAAACTATATAAAACTCCATAAAACTATATAAAACTATATAAAACTGTATAAAACGATATAAAACTATATAAAACTATATTAAACTAACAAAACTACATAAAACAATGGAAAACTATATAAAACTATATAAAACTATATAAAACTATAAAAAATATATAAAACACCATAAAACTAAATAAAACTATATAAAACTATATAAAACTATATAAAACTATATAAAACCATATAAAACTATATAAAACCATATAAACCTATATAAAACTCTATAGAAATATATAAAACTATATAAAACTATATAAAACTAACAAAACTATATAAAGCTATATAAAACTATATAAAACTATATAAAACTCCATAAAACTATATAAAACTATATAAAAACTGTATAAAACGATATAAAACTATATAAAACTATGGAAAACTATATAAAACTATATAAAACTATATAAAACTATACAAAACTATATAAAACTATATAAAACTATGTAAAACCATATAAAACTATATAAAACTATATAAACCTATATAAAACTCTATAGAACTATATAAAACTCTATAGAACTATATAAAACTATATAAAACTATATAAAACAAATAAAACTATATAAAACTATATAAAATTCTATGAAACTATATAAAACTATATAAAACTAACAAAACTCTATAAAACTATATAAAACTATATAAAACTAACAAAACTATATAAGACTATGGAAAACTATATAAAACTATATAAAACTCTATAGAACTATATAAAACTCTATAAAACTATATAAAACTATATAAAACTGACAAAACCCTTTAAAACTACATAAAACTAATAAAACTATATAAAACTATATGAAACGATATAAAACTATATAAAACTATACAAAACAATATAAATCTATATAAAACTATATAAAGCTAATAAAACTATATAAAACTAATAAAACTATATAAAACTATATAATACTAATAAAACTATATAAAACTAATAAAACTATATAAAACTATATAAAACTATATAAAACTATATAAAACTATATAAAACTATACAAAACAATATAAATCTATATAAAACTATATAAAACTAATAAAACTATATAAAACTAATAAAACTATATAAAACTATATAATACTAATAAAACTATATAAAACTAATAAAACTATATAAAACTATAGAAAACTAATAAAACTATATAAAACTATATAAAACTATATAAAACTATATAAAACTATATAAAACTAAAGAAAACTATATAAAACTATATAAAACTATATAAAAACTGTATGAAACTAACAAAACAATATAAAACTATGTAAAACTATATAAAACTATGTAAAACTATATAAAACCATATAAAACTATATAAAACTATATAAACCTATATAAAACTATATAAAGCTATATAAAACTATATAAAACTATATAAAACAATATAAAACTATATAAAACTATAAAAGTGTATAAAACTAATAAAACCAGATAAAACTATATAAAACTAATAAAGCTATATAAAACTATACAAAACTAATAAAGCTATATAAAACTATATAAAACTAATAAAACGATATAAAACTATATAAAACTATATAAAACTATATAAAACTCTATAAAAGTATATAAAACCATATAAAATTCTATAAATCTATATAAAACTATAAAAAACTATCAAAACTCTGTAAAACTATATAAAACTATATAAAACTATATAAAACTATGTAAAACTATATAAAACTGTATAAAACTATATAAAATTATATAAAACTATATAAATCTATATGAAACTAAGAAAACTATATAAAACTATGTAAAAGTATATAAAACTATATTAAACTATATAAAACTATATAAAACTATATAAACCTATATAAAACTATATAAAACTCTATAAAAGTATATAAAACTAATAAAACTATATAAAACTATATAAAACTATATAAAACTAAATAAAACTATATAAAACTATATAAAACTATATAAAACTATATAAAACTATACAAAACAATATAAATCTATATAAAACTATATAAAACTAATAAAACTATATAAAACTAATAAAACTATATAAAACTATATAATACTAATAAAACTATATAAAACTAATAAATCTATATAAAACTATAGAAAACTAATAAAACTATATAAAACTATATAAAACTATATGAAACTATATAAAACTAATAAAACGATATAAAACTATATAAAACTATATAAAACTCTATAAAAGTATATAAAACTAATAAGACTATATAAAACTAATAAACATATATAAAACTATATGAAACTCTATAAAACTGTATAAAACTATATAAAACTATATAAAACTATATAAAACTATACAAAACAATATAAATCTATATAAAACTATATAAAACTAATAAAACTATATAAAACTAATAAAACTATATAAAAATATATAAAACCATATAAAACTATATAAAACAATATAAACATATATAAAACTATATAAAACTATATAAAACTATATAAAACTATATAAAACTATATAAAACTCTATAAAAGTATATAAAACTAATAAAACTATATAAAACTATATAAAACTATATAAAACTAAATAAAACTATATAAAACTATATAAAACTATATAAAACTATACAAAACAATATAAATCTATATAAAACTATATAAAACTAATAAAACTATATAAAACTAATAAAACTATATAAAACTATATAATACTAATAAAACTATATAAAACTAATAAATCTATATAAAACTATAGAAAACTAATAAAACTATATAAAACTATATAAAACTATATGAAACTATATAAAACTAATAAAACGATATAAAACTATATAAAACTATATAAAACTCTATAAAAGTATATAAAACTAATAAGACTATATAAAACTAATAAACATATATAAAACTATATGAAACTCTATAAAACTGTATAAAACTATATAAAACTATATAAAACTATATAAAACTATTTAAAACTATATAAAACTATATAAAACTCTATAAAAGTATATAAAACTAATAAACATATATAAAACTATATTAAACTAATAAAACTATATAAAACTATATAAAACTAATAAAACTATATAAAACTATATAAAACTCTGTAAAACTATATAAAACTATATAAATCTGTATAAAACTATACAGAAGTATATAAATCTATATAAAACTATATAAAACTAACAAAACTATATAAAACTATATAAAACTATATAAAGCTAACAAACCTATATAAACCAATATTAAGCTAACAAACCTATATAAAACTCTATAGAACTATATAAAACTATATAGAACTATATAAAACTATATAAAACTATATAAAACTATATAAAAGTATATAAAACTATATGAAACTCCATAAAACTATATAAAACTCCATAAAACTATATAAGACTGTATAAAACTATATAAAACTATATAAAACTATATAAAATTAACAAAACTATATAAAACTATATAAAACTATGTAAAACTATATAAACCTACATAAAACTCTATAGAACTATATAAAACTACATAAAACTATATAAAACTATATAAAACTATATAAAACCATATAAAATTCTATTAATCTATTATAACTCCATAAAACTATATAAAACTCCATAAAACTATATAAAACTATATAAAACTATATAAAACTATATAAAAGTATATAAAAGTATATAAAACTAATAAAACTATATAAAACTTTATAAATATATATAATACTATATAAAACTATGTAAAACTATATAAAACTATATAAAACTATACAGAACTATATAAACCAAATAAAACTATATAAAACTATATAAAATTCTAGAAAACTATATAAAACTATATAAAACTATAAAAAACTATATAAAACTATATAAAACTATATAAAACTATACAAAACAATATAAATCTATATAAAACTATATAAAACTAATAAAACTATATAAAACTATATAAAACTAACAAAACTATATACAACTATATAAAACTATATAAAATTCTATAAAACTATATAAAACTATATGAAACTATACAGAACTATATAAACCAAATAAAACTATACAATACTATATAAAATTCTATAAAACTCTTTAAAACTAATAAAACTATATAAAACTATATAAAACTAATAAAACTATATAAAACCATATAAAACTAATAAAACTATATAAAACTATATGAAACTCTTTAAAACTGTATAAAACTATATAAACCTATATAAAACTATATAAAACTATATAAAACTATATAAAACTACATAAAACTATATAAAACTTTATAAAATTATATAAAACTATATAAATCTATACAAAACTATATAAAACTATATAAAACTAATAAAACTATATAAACCCATATAAAACTCATAAAACTATATAAAACTATATGAAACGATATAAAACTATATAAAACTATACAAAACAATATAAATCTATATAAAACTATATTAAACTAATAAAACTATATAAAACTAATAAAACTATATAAAACTATATAATACTAATAGAACTATATAAAACTAATAAAACTATATAAAACTATATAAAACTATATAAAACTATAGAAAACTAATAAAACTATATAAAACTATATGAAACTCTATAAAACTGTATAAAACTATACAAAACAATATAAATCTATATAAAACTATATAAAACTATATAAAACTATATAAAACTATATAAAACTATATAAAACTATATAAAACTATACAAAACAATATAAATCTATATAAAACTATATAAAACTATATAAAACTATATAAAACTATATAAAACTATATAAATCTATATACAACAAATAAAACTATATAAAACTATATAAAAATATATAAAACTATATGAAACTATATAAAACTATATGAAACTATATAGTACTATATAAAACTAAATGAGACTATATAAAACTATATAAACCATATAGAACAACATAAAACTATATAAAACTATATAAAACTAACAAAACTATATAAAACTTTATAAATATATATAAAACTATATAAAACTATGTGAAACTTTATAAAATTATATAAAACTATATAAAACTATATAATACCATATAAATCTATATAAAACTATCTAAAACTATATAAAACTATATAAAACTATATAAAACTATATAAAACTATATAAAACTATATAAAACTATATAAAACTATATAAAACTATATAAAACTATATAAAACTATACAAAACAATATAAATCTATATAAAACTATATAAAACTATATAAAACTCTATAAAAGTATATAAAACTAATAAAACTATATAAAACTATATAATACTAATAAAACTATATAAAACTGTATAAAACTATATAAAACTATATGAAACTATATAAAACTATATGAAACTGTATAGTACTATATAAAACTAAATGAGACTATATAAAACTATATAAACCATACAGAACAACATAAAACTATATAAAACTATATAAAACTAACAAAACTATATAAAACTTTATAAATATATATAAAACTATATAAAACTATGTGAAACTTTATAAAATTATATAAAACTATATAAAACTATATAATACCATATAAAACTATATAATACCATATAAAACTATATAATACCATATAAAACTATATAAAACTATATAAAACTATATAAAACTATATAAAACTATATAATACGATATAAAACTATATAAAACTATTCAAAACAATGTAAAACTATATAAAACTAACAAAACTATATAAACCTATATAAAACTCTATAGAACTATATAAAACTATATAAAACTATATAAAACTATATAAAACAAATAAGACTATGTAAAACTATATAAAACTGTATAAAACAAATAAAACTATATAAAACCCTATCAAACTATAAAAAACTGTATAAAACAAATAAAACTATATAAAACTATATAAAACTATATAAAACTATATAAAACTTCATAAAACTATATAAAACTATATAAAACTATATAAAACTATATAAAACTATATAAAACATTATAAAACTATATAAAACTCTATAAAAGTGTATAAAACTAATAAAACCAGATAAAACTATATAAAACTAATGAAGCTATATAAAACTATATAAAACTAATAAAACGATATAAAACTATATAAAACTATATAAAACTATATAAAACTCTATAAAAGTATATAAAACTAATAAAACTATATAAAACTATATAAAACTAATAAAGCTATATAAAAGTATATAAAACTAATAAAACGATATAAAACTATATAAAACTATATAAAACTATATAAAACTCTACAAAAGTATATAAAACTAATAAAACTATATAAAACTATATAAAACTAATAAAAATATATAAAACTATATAAAACTATATAAAAGTATATAAAACTCTATAAAAGTATATAAAACTAATAAAACTATATAAAACTATATAAACCTATATAAAACTATATAAAACTATATAAAACTATATAAAACTATATAAAACTATATAAAACTCTATAAAAGTATATAAAACTAATAAAACTATATAAAACTATATAAACCTATATAAAACTATATAAAAGTATATAAAACTCATAAAACTATATAAAACTATATAAAACTATATAAGAATAATAAAACTATATAAAACTAATAAAACTATATAAACCAATATAAAGCTAACAAACCTATATAAAGCTCTATAGAACTATATAAAACTATATAAAACTATATAAAACTATATAAAACTATATAAAACCATATAAAACTAATAAAACTATATAAAACTATATGAAACTCTATAAAACTGTATAAAACTATATAAAACTATATAAAACTATATAAAACTATATAAAACTATATAAAACTATATAAAACTATACAAAACGGTATAAATCTATATAAAACTATATAAAACTAATAAAACTATATAAAACTAATAAAACTATATAAACCAATATAAAGCTAACAAACCTATATAAAGCTCTATAGAACTATATAAAACTATATAAAACTATATAAAACTATATAAAACTATATAGAACCATATAAAACTAATAAAACTATATAAAACTATATGAAACTCTATAAAACTGTATAAAACTATATAAAACTAATAAAACTATATAAAACTATATGAAACTCTATAAAACTGTATAAAACTATATGAAACTATATAAAACTATATAAAACTATATAAAACTATATAAAACTATATAAAACTATACAAAACAATATAAATCTATATAAAACTATATAAAACTATATAAAACTATATAAAACTATATAAAACAATATAAAACTATATAAAACTCTATAAAAGTGTATAAAACTAATAAAACCAGATGAAACTATATAAAACTAATAAAGCTATCTAAAAGTATATAAAACTATATAAAACTATATAAAACTATATAAAAGTATATAAAACTAATAAAACTATATAAAACTATATATAAAACTAATAAAACTATATAAAACTATATAAGACTATATAAAACTATATAAAACTATATAAAACTATATAAAACTATACAAAACAATATAAATCTATATAAAACTATATAAAACTATATAAAACTATATAAAACTATATAAAACTATATAAAACTATATAAAACTATATAAAACTATACAAAACAATATAAATCTATATAAAACTATATAAAACTATATAAAACTATATAAAACTATATAAAACTATATAAATCTATATACAACAAATAAAACTATATAAAACTATATAAAAATATATAAAACTATATGAAACTATATAAAACTATATGAAACTATATAGTACTATATAAAACTAAATGAGACTATATAAAACTATATAAACCATATAGAACAACATAAAACTATATAAAACTATATAAAACTAACAAAACTATATAAAACTTTATAAATATATATAAAACTATATAAAACTATGTGAAACTTTATAAAATTATATAAAACTATATAAAACTATATAATACCATATAAATCTATATAAAACTATCTAAAACTATATAAAACTATATAAAACTATATAAAACTATATAAAACTATATAAAACTATATAAAACTATATAAAACTATATAAAACTATATAAAACTATATAAAACTATATAAAACTATATAAAACTATATAAAAATATATAAAACTATATAAAACTCTACAAAAGTATATAAAACTAATAAAACTATATAAAACTATATAAAACTAATAAAAATATATAAAACTATATAAAACTATATAAAAGTATATAAAACTCAAAAAACTATATAAAACTATATAAAACTAATAAAACTATATAAATCTATATAAAACTATATAAAACTAATAAAAATATATAAAACTATATAAAACTATATAAAAGTATATAAAACTCATAAAACTATATAAAACTATATAAAACTAATAAAACTATATAAAACTATATAAAACTATATAAAACTATATAAAACTATATAAAACTATATAAAACTATATAAAACTATATAAAACTATATAAAACTATATAAAACTATATAAAACTATATAAAACAATATAAAACTATATAAAACTCTATAAAAGTGTATAAAACTAATAAAACCAGATGAAACTATATAAAACTAATAAAGCTATATAAAAGTATATAAAACTATATAAAACTATATAAAACTATATAAAAGTATATAAAAGTATATAAAACTAATAAAACTATATAAAACTATATAAAACTATATAAAACTATATAATACTATATAAAACTATATAAAACTATATAAAACTATATAAAACTATATAAAACTATACAAAACAATATAAATCTATATAAAACTATATAAAACTAATAAAACTATATAAAACTAATAAAACTATATAAAACTATATAATATTAATAAAACTATATAAAACTAATAAAACTATATAAAACTATAGAAAACTATATAAAACTATATAAAACTATATAAAACTATATAAAACTATACAAAACAATATAAATCTATATAAAACTATATAAAACTATATAAAGCCATATAAAACTATATAAAACTATATAAAACTATATAAAACTATATAAACCTATATAAAACTCTATAGAACTATATAAAACTATATAAAACTATATAAAACTATATAAAACTATATAAAACTATATAAAACTATATAAAACTATATAAAACTGTATGAAACTAACAAAACAATATAAAACTATGTAAAACTATATAAAACTATGTAAAACTATATAAAACCATATAAAACTATATAAAACTATATAAACCTATATAAAACTATATAAAACTAATAAAGCTATATAAAACTATATAAAACTAATAAAACGATATAAAACTATATAAAACTATATAAAACTATATAAAACTCTATAAAAGTATATAAAACTAATAAAACTATATAAAACTATATAAAACTAATAAAACTATATAAAACTATAGAAAACTAATAAAACAATATAAAACTATATCAAACTATATCAAACTATATGAAACTATATGAAACTATATAAAACTATATAAAACTATATAAAACTACATAAAACTATATAAAACTATATAAAACTATATAAAACCATATAAAATTCTATAAATCTATATAAAACTATAAAAAACTATCAAAACTCTGTAAAACTATATAAAACTATATAAAACTATGTAAAACTATATAAAACTGTATAAAACTATATAAAATTATATAAAACTATATCAATCTATATGAAACTAACAAAACCATATAAAACTATGTAAAAGTATATAAAACTATATTAAACTATATAAAACTATATAAAACTATATAAACCTATATAAAACTATATAAAACTCTATAAAAGTATATAAAACTAATAAAACGATATAAAACTATATAAAACTATATAAAACTAAATAAAACTATATAAAACTACATAAAACTATATAAAACTATATAATACTAATAAAACTATATAAAACTAATAAATCTATATAAAACTATATAAAACTAATAAAACGATATAAAACTATATAAAACTATATAAAACTATATAAAACCCTATAAAAGTATATAAAACTAATAAGACTATATAAAACTAATAAACATATATAAAAACTATATGAAACTCTATAAAACTGTATAAAACTATATAAAACTATTTAAACTATATAAAACTATATAAAACTATATAAAACTATATAAAAAACTATATAAAACTATACAAAACAATATAAATCTATATAAAACTATATAAAACTAATAAAACTATATAAAACTAATAAAACTATATAAAACTATATAAAACTAATAAAACTATATAAAACTATAGAAAACTAATAAAACAATATAAAACTATATAAAACTATATGAAACTATATGAAACTATATAAAACTATATAAAACTATATAAAACTACATAAAACTATATAAAACTATATAAAACTATATAAAACCATATAAAATTCTATAAATCTATATAAAACTATAAAAAACTATCAAAACTCTGTAAAACTATATAAAACTATATAAAACTATGTAAAACTATATAAAACTGTATAAAACTATATAAAATTATATAAAACTATATAAATCTATATGAAACTAACAAAACTATATAAAACTATGTAAAAGTATATAAAACTAATAAAACTATATAAAACTATATAAAACTAATAAAACTATATAAAACTATAGAAAACTAATAAAACAATATAAAACTATATCAAACAATATGAAACTATATGAAACTATATGAAACTATATAAAACTATATAAAACTATATAAAACTATATAAAACTATATAAAACTATATAAAACTATATAAAACTATATAAAACTATATAAAACAATATAAAACTATATAAAACTCTATAAAAGTGTATAAAACTAATAAAACCAGATGAAACTATATAAAACTAATAAAGCTATATAAAATTATATAAAACTATATAAATCTATATGAAACTAACAAAACTATATAAAACTATGTAAAAGTATATAAAACTAATAAAACTATATAAAACTATATAAAACTAATAAAACTATATAAAACTATATAAAACTATATAAAACTATATAAAACTATACAAAACAATATAAATCTATATAAAACTATATAAAACTATATAAAGCCATATAAAACTATATAAAACTATATAAAACTAATAAAACTATATAAAACTAATAAAACTATATAAACCAATATAAAGCTAACAAACCTATATAAAGCTCTATAGAACTATATAAAACTATATAAAACTATATAAAACTATATAAAACTATATAAAACCATATAAAACTAATAAAACTATATAAAACTATATGAAACTCTATAAAACTGTATAAAACTATATAAAACTAATAAAACTATATAAAACTATATGAAACTCTATAAAACTGTATAAAACTATATGAAACTATATAAAACTATATAAAACTATATAAAACTATATAAAACTATATAAAACTATACAAAACAATATAAATCTATATAAAACTATATAAAACTATATAAAACTATATAAAACTATATAAAACAATATAAAACTATATAAAACTCTATAAAAGTGTATAAAACTAATAAAACCAGATGAAACTATATAAAACTAATAAAGCTATCTAAAAGTATATAAAACTATATCAAACTATATAAAACTATATAAAAGTATATAAAACTAATAAAACTATATAAAACTATATAAAACTATATAAAACTATATAAAACTATATAAAACTATATAAAACTATATAAAACTATATAAAACTATATAAAACTATATAAAACAATATAAAACTATATAAAACTCTATAAAAGTGTATAAAACTAATAAAACCAGATGAAACTATATAAAACTAATAAAGCTATCTAAAAGTATATAAAACTATATAAAACTATATAAAACTATATAAAAGTATATAAAACTAATAAAACTATATAAAACTATATATAAAACTAATAAAACTATATAAAACTATATAAAACTATATAAAACTATATAAAACTATATAAAACTATATAAAACTATACAAAACAATATAAATCTATATAAAACTATATAAAACTATATAAAACTATATAAAACTATATAAAACTATATAAAACTATATAAAACTATATAAAACTATACAAAACAATATAAATCTATATAAAACTATATAAAACTATATAAAACTATATAAAACTATATAAAACTATATAAATCTATATACAACAAATAAAACTATATAAAACTATATAAAAATATATAAAACTATATGAAACTATATAAAACTATATGAAACTATATAGTACTATATAAAACTAAATGAGACTATATAAAACTATATAAACCATATAGAACAACATAAAACTATATAAAACTATATAAAACTAACAAAACTATATAAAACTTTATAAATATATATAAAACTATATAAAACTATGTGAAACTTTATAAAATTATATAAAACTATATAAAACTATATAATACCATATAAATCTATATAAAACTATCTAAAACTATATAAAACTATATAAAACTATATAAAACAATATAAAACTATATAAAACTATAAAAGTGTATAAAACTAATAAAACCAGATAAAACTATATAAAACTAATAAAGCTATATAAAACTATATAAAACTAATAAAACGATATAAAACTATATAAAACTATATAAAACTATATAAAACTCTATAAAAGTATATAAAACTAATAAAACTATATAAAACTATATAAAACTAATAAAACTATATAAAACTATAGAAAACTAATAAAACAATATAAAACTATATCAAACTATATCAAACTATATGAAACTATATGAAACTATATAAAACTATATAAAAACTATATAAAACTACATAAAACTATATAAAACTATATAAAACTATATAAAACCATATAAAATTCT
>NW_027475747.1:0-32895 GCF_051020985.1 Nomia melanderi | reverse complement strand
ATATGAAACTATACCAAACTATATAAAACTATATAAAGCTATACAAAACTGTATAAAACTATATAAAACTATGTAAGACTATATAAAACTATATCAACTATATAAAACTATATAAACTATATAAAACTATATAAAACTATGTAAAACTACATAAGACTATATAAAACTGTATAAAACTATATAAAACTATATAAACTATATAAAATTATATAATGCTATATGAAATTGTATAAAACTATATGAGACTATATATAACTATATAAAACTACATAAGTCTATATAAAACTTTATAAAACTGTATAAAACTGTATAAAACTGCGTAACACTATATAAAATTATATAAAACTATACAAAAGTATATAAAACTATATAAAACTATTTAAAACTGTATAAAACTATATAAAACTATATAAAACTATATAAAACTATATAATACTATATAAAACTATATAAAACTATATAATACGATATAAAACTATATAAAACTATATAAAACTATATACAACTATATAAAACTATATAAAACTATATAAAATTATATGAAACTATATAAAACTATATAAAACAATATAAAACTGTATAAAACTATATAAAACTATATAAAACTATATAAAACTATATAAAACTATATAAATCTGTATGAAACTATATAAAGCTATATAAAACTATATAAAACTATATAAAACTGTACAAAACTATATAAAACTATATAAAACTATATAAAATTACATCAGACTATATAAAACTATATAAAACTATATAAAGCTATATAAAACCATATAAAACTGTGTAAAACTATATAAAACTATATAAAACTATACAAAACTGTATGACACTGTATAAACCTGCATAATACTAAATAAAACTATATAAAACTATATAATACGATATAAAACTATATAAAACTATAAAAAAATACATAAGACTATATGAAACTACATAAAACTATATAAAACATATAAAACAATATAAAACTGTATAAAACTATATAAAACTATATAAAACTATATAAAACGATATAAAACTATGTGAAACAATATAAGAATATATAAAACTATATAAACTATTTAAAACTATATAAAGTATACAAAACTGTATTAAACTGTAATAAAACTATATAAAGCTATATAAAGCTATATAAAACTATATAAAACGATATAAAACTATGTGAAACAATATAAGAATATATAAAACTATATAAACTATATAAAACTATATAAAAGTATACAAAATTGTATTAAACTGTATAAAACTGTATAAAACTATATAAAACTATATAAAACTATATAAAACTATATATAACTATACAAAACCATATAAAACTATATAAAACTATATAAAACTATATAATACTATATCAAACTATATAAACAATATAAAGCTGTATAAAACTATATAAAACTATACAATACTATACAAAACTCTATAACAGTTAAATAAACTACAGAAAACTGTATAAAACTGTAAAAAATGATTTAAAATTATCTAAAACTATATAAAATTATATAAAACTATATAAACTATATAAAACTATATAAAACTATATCAAACTATATAAAACTATATAAAACTATATAAAACTACATGAGACTATATAAAACTAAATAAAACTATATAAAACTATATAAAACTATATAAAGCTATATAAAACTATAAAAAACAATATGAAACAATATAAAACTATATAAAACTATATAATACTATATTAAAGTATATAAACAGTATAAAGCTGTATACAACTACATAAAACTATATAAAACTATATAAATCGATATAAAACTATATATAACTATATAAAACTATATGCAACTATATACAACTATATAAAACTATATCAAACTATATAAAACTATATCAAACTGTATAAAACTACATTAAACTATATAAAAC
Organism: Nomia melanderi; assembly: GCF_051020985.1. Taxonomy (NCBI): domain Eukaryota; kingdom Metazoa; phylum Arthropoda; class Insecta; order Hymenoptera; family Halictidae; genus Nomia; species Nomia melanderi. Next base: position 31,005 of record NW_027475747.1, on the reverse strand, counting down.
TACATCAGACTATATGAAACTATATAAAACTATATAAAACTATATAAAACCATATAAAACTGTGTAAAACTATATTAAACTATATAAAAGTATACAAAACTGTATGACACTGTATAAAACTGCATAATACTAAATAAAACTATATAAAACTATATTGAACTATACAAAACTGTATAAAACTGTATAAAACTATATAAAGCTATATAAAACTATGTAAAACTATATAAAACTATATAAAACTTCATGAGACTATATAAAACTATATAAAACTATATAAAACAATATAAAACTGTATAAAACTATATAAAACTATATAAAACGATATAAAACTATGTGAAACAATATAAGAATATATATAACTATATAAACTATATAAAACTATATAAAAGTATACAAAACTGTATTAAACTGTATAAAACTATATAAAGCTATATAAAGCTATATAAAACTATATAGAATAATATAAAACTATATAAAACTATATAAAACAATATAAAACTGCATAAAACTATATAAACCTATATAAAACTATATAAAACTATATAAAACTATATAAAACTATATAAAACTATATAAAGCTATACAAAACTGTATGAAACTGTATAAATCTGCATATTTCTATATACAACTATATAAAGCTATATAAAACTATATAAAACTGTATTAAACTATATAAAACTATATAAAACTGAATAAGACTATACAAGACTGAATAAAACTATATAAAACTATATAAAAGTATACAAACTGTATAAAACTGCATATAACTATATAAAACTATATAAAACTATATAAAACTATATAAAATTATATAAAACTATATAAAACTATACAAAACTGTATAAAACTGTATAAAACTATATAAAGCTATATAAAACTATGTAAAACTATATAAAACTATATAAAACTTCATGAGACTATATAAAACTATATAAAACTATATAAAACAATATAAAACTGTATAAAACTATATAAAACTATATAAAACTATATAAAACGATATAAAACTATGTGAAACAATATAAGAATATATATAACTATATCAACTATATAAAACTATATAAAAGTATACAAAACTGTATTAAACTGTATAAAACTATATAAAGCTATATAAAGCTATATAAAACTATATAAAATAATATGAAACTATATAAAACTATATAAAACAATATAAAACTGTATAAAGCTATATAAAACTATATAAAACTATATAAAACTATATAAAACTATATAAAACTATATAAAACTATATAAAATAATATAAAACTATATAAAACTATATAAAACAATATAAAACTGTATAAAACTATATAAAACTATATAAAACTATATAAAACTACATGCGACTATATAAAAATATATAAAACTATATACAACTATATAAAACTATATAAAACTATATAAAACTATATAAAACTATATAAAATTATATGAAACTATATAAAACTATATAAAACAATATAAAACTGTATAAAACTATACGAAACTATATAAAACTATATAAAACTATATAACACTATATAAAACTGTATGAAACTATATAAAGCTATATAAAACTATATAAAACTATATAAAACTATACAAAACTATATAAAACTATGTAAAACTATATAAAACTATATAATACTATATCAAACTATATAAACAATATAAAGCTGTATAAAACTATATAAAACTATACAAAACTGTGTAAAAACTATATAAAACTATATAAAACTATACAAAACTGTATGAGACTGTATAAACCTGCATAATACTAAATAAAACTATATAAAACTATATAATACGATATAAAACTATATAAAACTATATAAAAATACATAAGACGATATGAAACTACATAAAACTATATAAAACTATTTGAAACCATATAAAATTACGTAAGACTATATAAAACTATGTATAACGATATGAAACTATGTAAAACTATATAAAACTATATAAAACTATATAAACTATAAAAAACTATATGAAACTATAGAAAACTGGATAAAGCTGTATAAAACTGCATAAAACTATACAAAACAATATAAAACTATATATTACTATATAAAACTATATAAAACTATATAAAACTATATAAAACTATGTAAAACTACATAAAACTATATAAAACTATATAAAACTATATAAAACTATATAAAACTGTATAAAACTATATAAAACTATATAAAACTGAATAAGACTATACAAGACTGAATAAAACTATATAAAACTATATAAAAGAATACAAAACTGTATAAAACTGCATATAACTATATAAAACTATATAAAGCTATACAAAACTGTATAAAACTGTATAAAACTGCATATTTCTATAAACAACTATATAAAACTATATAAAACTAAATGACACTGTATAGAACTATATAAAACTACCCAAAACTATAAAAACTGTATAAAAGTGTATAAAACTATATAAAACTATATAAAATTATATAAAACTGTAGAAAACTGCGTAACACTATGTAAAACTATATAAAACTAAACAAAACTATATAAAACTATATAAAAACTATGTAAGACTATATAAAACTATATAAAACTATATAAAACTATGTAAAGCTACACAAGGCTATATAAAACTGTATAAAACTGCATAAAACTATATAAAACTATATAAAACTATATAAAACTATATAAAACTATATAAAACTATATAGAAATATATAAAACTATATCAACTATATAAAACTATATAAAACTATATAAAGCTATATGAACTATACAAAACTATATAAAACTATATAAAGCTATACAAAACTGTATAAAACTGTATAAATCAGCATATTTCTATATACAACTATATAAAGCTATATAAAACTATATAAAACTGTATAAAACTATATAAACTATACAAAACTACACAAAACTGTATAAAAGTATAAAAACTATATAAAACTATATAAACTATATAAAACTATATAAAACTATGTAAAACTACATAAGACTATATAAAACTGTATAAAACTATATAAAACTATATAAACTATATAAAATTATATAATGCTATATGAAATTGTATAAAACTATATGAGACTATATAAAACTATATAAAACTACATAAGACTATATAAAAACTGTATAAACTGTATAAAACTGTATAAAACTGCGTAACACTATATAAAATTATATAAAACTATCCAAACTATATAAAACTATATAAAACTATTTAAAACTGTATAAAATTATATAAAACTATATAAAAAACTATATAAAACTATATAAAACTATATAATACTATATAAAACTATATAAAACTATATAATACGATATAAAACTATGTAAAACTATATAAAACTATATACAACTATATAAAACTATATAAAACTATATAAAACTATACAAAACTATATAAAACTATATAAAATTATATGAAACTATATAAAACTATATAAAACAATATAAAACTGTATAAAACTATATAAAACTATATAAAACTATATAAAACTATATAAAACTGTATGAAACTATATAAAGCTATATAAAACTATATAAAACTATATAAAACTATATAAACTATATAAAATTATATAATGCTATATGAAATTGTATAAAACTATATGAGACTATATAAAACTATATAAAACTACATAAGTCTATATAAAACTGTATAAAACTGTATAAAACTGTATAAAACTGCGTAACACTATATAAAATTATATAAAACTATACAAAACTATATAAAACTATATAAAACTATTTAAAACTGTATAAAACTATATAAAACTATATAAAACTATATAAAACTATATAATACTATATAAAACTATATAAAACTATATGAAACCATATAAAATTACATAAGACTATATAAAACTATGTATAACGATATGAAACTATGTAAATCTAGATAAAACTATATAAAACTATATAAACTATAAAAAACTATATAAAACTATATAAAACTATATAAACTATAAAAAACTATATAAAACTATACAAAACTGGATAAAGCTGTATAAAACTGCATAAAACTATACAAAACAATATAAAACTATATATTACTATATAAAACTATATAAAACTATATACAAACTTATATAAAACTATGTAAAACTACATAAAACTATATAAAACTATATAAAACTATATAAAACTGTATAAAACTATATAAAACTATATAAAACTGAATAAGACTATACAAGACTGAATAAAACTATATAAAACTATATAAAACTATGTAATACTATATAAAACTATATGGAACCATATGAAACTTCATAAGACTACGTAAAACTATATAAAACTATATAAAATTATATAAAACTGTATAAAACTATATAAAACTATATAAAACTATGTAAAACTATATAAAAGTATATAAAACTATATCAAACTATATAAAACTATATGAAACTATATTAAACTATGTAAAACTTTATAAAAGTATACAAAACTGTAAAAATTACATATAACTATATAAAACAATATAAAGCTATACAAAACTATATAAAACTATATAAGACTATATTAAACTATATGTAACTACATGAGACTATATAAAACTGTATAAAGCTATATAAAACTATATAAAACTATATAAAATTATATAAAACTGTATAAAACTGCGTAACACTATATAAAACTATACAAAACTAAACAAAACTATATAAAACCATATAAAACTATGTAAGACTATATAAAACTATATAAAACTATATAAAACTATATAAAACTATATAAAACTATGTAAAGCTACACAAGGCTATATAAAACTGTATAAAACTGCATATTTCTATATACAACTATATAAAACTATATAAAACTATATAAAACTGTATAAAACTATATAAAACTATACAAAACTATACAAAACTGTATAAAAGTATAAAAACTATATAAAACTATATAAAATATATAAAACTGTATAAAACTGTGTAACACTATATAAAACTATATAAAACTATACAAAACTATATAAAACTATATAAAACTATGTAAGACTATATAAAACTATATCAACTATATAAAACTATATAAACTATATAAAACTATATAAAACTATATACAACTATATAAAACTATATAAAACTATATAAAACTGTATGAAACTATATAAAGCTATATAAAACTATATAAAACTATATAAAACTATATAAAACTATATAAAACTATATGAAACTATATAAAGCTATATAAAACAATATAAAACTATATAAAACTATATAATACTATATAAAGCTATATACAACTATATAAAACTATATAAAACTATATAATACTATACCAGACTATACAAAAACTGTATAAAACTGTATAAAACTGCGTAAAACTATATAAAACTATATAAAACTATATAAAACTGTATAAAACTATATAAAACTATATAAAACTATATAAAACTATATAAAAGTATACAAAACTGTATAAAACTGCATATAACTATATAAAACTATATAAAACTATATAAACTATAAAAAACTATATAAAACTATAGAAAACTGGATAAAGCTGTATAAAACTGCATAAAACTATACAAAACAATATAAAACTATATATTACTATATAAAACTATATAAAACTATATAAAACTATATAAAACTATGTAAAACTACATAAAACTATATAAAACTATATAAAACTATATAAAACTATATAAAACTGTATAAAACTATATAAAACTATATAAAACTGAATAAGACTATACAAGACTGAATAAAACTATATAAAACTATATAAAAGAATACAAAACTGTATAAAACTGCATATAACTATATAAAACTATATAAAGCTATACAAAACTGTATAAAACTGTATAAAACTGCATATTTCTATAAACAACTATATAAAACTATATAAAACTAAATGACAATGTATAAAACTATATAAAACTACCCAAAACTATAAAAACTGTATAAAAGTTTATAAAACTATATAAAACTATATAAAATTATATAAAACTGTAGAAAACTATATAAGACTATATTAAACTATATGTAACTACATGAGACTATATAAAACTGTATAAAGCTATATAAAACTATATAAAACTATATAAAACTATATAAAACTGTATAAAACTATATAAAACTATATAAAACTATATAAAACTATATAAAAGTATACAAAACTGTATAGAACTGCATATAACTATATAAAACTATATAAAGCTATACAAAACTGTATAAAACTGTATAAAACTGTATAAAACAGCATATTTCAATAAACATCTATATAAAACTATATAAAACTATATGAAACTGTATAAAACTGTATAAAACTATATAAAACTATACAAAACTATAAAAACTGTATAAAAGTGTATAAAACTATATAAAACTATATAAAATTATATAAAACTGTATAAAACTGCGTAACACTATATAAAACTATATAAAACTAAACAAAACTATATAAAACTATATAAAACTATGTAAGACTATATAAAACTATATAAAACTATATAAAACTATATTAAATATATAAAACTGTATAAAACTGTGTAACACTATATAAAACTATATAAAACTATACAAAACTATATAAAACTATATAAAACTATGTAAGACTATATAAAACTATATCAACTATATAAAACTATATAAACTATATAAAACTATATAAAACAATGTAAAACTACATAAGACTATATAAAACTGTATAAAACTATATAAAACTATATAAACTATATAAAATTATATAATGCTATATGAAATTGTATAAAACTATATGAGACTATATAAAACTATATAAAACTACATAAGACTATATAAAACTGTATAAAACTGTATAAAACTGTATAAAACTGCGTAACACTATATAAAATTATATAAAACTATACAAAACTATATAAAACTATATAAAACTATTTAAAACTGTTTAAAACTATATAAAACTATATAAAACTATATAAAACTATATAATACTATATAAAACTATATAAAACTATATAATACGATATAAAACTATATAAAACTATATAAAAACTATATAAAACTATATAAAACTATATAAAACTATATAAAACTGTATGAAACTATATAAAGCTATATAAAACTATATAAAACTATATAAAACTATATAAAACTATATAAAACTATATGAAACTATATAAAGCTATATAAAACAATATAAAACTATATAAAACTATATAATACTATATAAAGCTATATACAACTATATAAAACTATATAAAACTATATAATACTATACCAGACTATACAAAACTGTATAAAACTGTATAAAACTGCGTAAAACTATATAAAACTATATAAAACTATATAAAACTGTATAAAACTATATAAAAACTATATAAAACTATATAAAACTATATAAAAGTATTACAAAAAACTGTATAAAACTGCATATAACTATATAAAACTATATGAAACTGTATAAAACTATATAAAACTATGTAAAGCTACACAAGGCTATATAAAACTGTATAAAACTGCATAAAAACTATATAAAACTATATAAAACTATATAAAACTATATAGAAATATATAAAACTATATCAACTATATAAAACTATATAAAACTATATAAAGCTATATGAAACTATACAAAACTATATAAAACTATATAAAACTATTTAAATCTGTATAAAACTATATAAAACTATATAAAACTATATAAAACTATATAATACTATATAAAACTATATAAAACTATATAAAACTATATAAAACTATGTAAAGCTACACAAGGCTATATAAAACTGTATAAAACTGCATAAAACTATATAAAACTATATAAAACTATACAAAACTATATAGAACTATATAAAACTATATCAACTATATAAAACTATATAAAACTATATAAAGCTATATGAAACTATACAAAACTATATAAAACTATATAAAGCTATACAAAACTGTATAAAACTGTATAAAACTGTATAAATCTGCATATTTCTATATACAACTATATAAAACTATATAAGACTATATAAAACTGTATAAAACTATATAAAACTATACAAAACTATACAAAACTGTATAAAAGTATAAAAACTATATAAAACTATATAAAATATATAAAACTGTATAAAAATGTGTAACACTATATAATACTATATAAAACTATACAAAACTATATAAAACTATATAAAACTATGTAAGACTATATAAAACTATATCAACAATATAAAACTATATAAACTATATAAAACTATATAAAACAATGTAAAACTACATAAGACTATATAAAACTGTTTAAAACTATATAAAACTATATAAACTATATAAAATTATATAATGCTATATGAAATTGTATAAAACTATATGAGACTATATAAAACTATATAAAACTACATAAGACTATATAAAACTGTATAAAACTGTATAAAACTGTATAAAACTGCGTAACACTATATAAAATTATATAAAACTATACAAAACTATATAAAACTATATAAAACTATTAAAACTGTATAAAACTATATAAAACTATATAATACTATATAAAACTATATAAAACTATATAAAACTATATAATACGATATAAAACTATATAAAACTATATAAAACTATATACAACTATATAAAACTATATAAAACTATATAAAACTATATAAAACTATATAAAACTATATAAAATTATATGAAACTATATAAAACTATATAAAACAATATAAAACTGTATAAATCTATAAAAAACTATATAAAACTATATAAAACTATATAAAACTATATAAAACTATATGAAACTATATAAAGCTATATAAAACTATATAAAACTATATGAAACTATATAAAACTATATAAAACTATATGAAACTATATAAAGCTATATAAAACAATATAAAACTATATAAAACTATATAAAACTATGTAAAGCTATATACAAGTATATAAAACTATATAAAACTATATAATACTATATCAGACTATACAAAACTGTATAAAACTGTATAAAACTGCGTAAAACTATATAAAACTATATAAAACTATATAAAACTGTATAAAACTATATAAAACTATATAAAACTATATAAAACTATATAAAAGTATACAAAACTGTATAAAACTGCATATAACTATATAAAACAATATAAAGCTATACAAAACTGTATAAAACTGTATAAAACTGCATATTTCTATAAACAACTGTGTAAAACTGCATATTTCTATAAACAACTATATAAAAATATATAAAACTATATGAAACTGTATAAAACTATATAAAACTACACAAAACTATAAAAACTGTATAAAAGTGTATAAAACTATATAAAACTATATAAAATTACATAAAACTGTATAAAACTGCGAAACACTATATAAAACTATATAAAACTAAACAAAACTATATAAAACTATATAAAACTATGTAAGACTATATAAAACTACATAAAACTATATAAAACTATATAAAACTATGTAAAGCTACACAAGGCTATATAAAACTGTATAAAACTGCATAAAACTATATAAAACTATATAAAACTATATAAAACTATATAGAAATATATAAAACTGTATCAACTATATAAAACTATATAAAACTATATAAAGCTATATGAAACTATACAAAACTATATAAAACTATATAAAGCTATACAAAACTGTATAAAACTATATAAAACTATGTAAGACTATATAAAACTATATCAACTATATAAAACTATATAAACTATATAAAACTATATAAAACTATGTAAAACTACATAAGACTATATAAAACTGTATAAAACTATATAAAACTATATAAACTATATAAAATTATATAATGCTATATGAAATTGTATAAAACTATATGAGACTATATATAACTATATAAAACTACATAAGTCTATATAAAACTTTATAAAACTGTATAAAACTGTATAAAACTGCGTAACACTATATAAAATTATATAAACTATACAAAAGTATATAAAACTATATAAAACTATTTAAAACTGTATAAAACTATATAAAACTATATAAAACTATATAAAACTATATAAATCTGTATGAAACTATATAAAGCTATATAAAACTATATAAAACTATATAAAACTGTACAAAACTATATAAAACTATATAAAACTATATAAAATTACATCAGACTATATAAAACTATATAAAACTATATAAAGCTATATAAAACCATATAAAACTGTGTAAAACTATATAAAACTATATAAAACTATACAAAACTGTATGACACTGTATAAACCTGCATAATACTAAATAAAACTATATAAAACTATATAATACGATATAAAACTATATACAACTATATAAAAATACATAAGACTATATGAAACTACATAAAACTATATAAAACTATATAAAACAATATAAAACTGTATAAAACTATATAAAACTATATAAAACTATATAAAACGATATAAAACTATGTGAAACAATATAAGAATATATAAAACTATATAAACTATTTAAAACTATATAAAAGTATACAAAACTGTATTAAACTGTAATAAAACTATATAAAGCTATATAAAGCTATATAAAACTATATAAAACGATATAAAACTATGTGAAACAATATAAGAATATATAAAACTATATAAACTATATAAAACTATATAAAAGTATACAAAATTGTATTAAACTGTATAAAACTGTATAAAACTATATAAAACTATATAAAACTATATAAAACTATATATAACTATACAAACCATATAAAACTATATAAAACTATATAAAACTATATAATACTATATCAAACTATATAAACAATATAAAGCTGTATAAAACTATATAAAACTATACAATACTATACAAAACTCTATAACAGTTAAATAAACTACAGAAAACTGTATAAAACTGTAAAAAATGATTTAAAATTATCTAAAACTATATAAAATTATATAAAACTATATAAACTATATAAAAACTATATAAAACTATATCAAACTATATAAAACTATATAAAACTATATAAAACTACATGAGACTATATAAAACTAAATAAAACTATATAAAACTATATAAAACTATATAAAGCTATATAAAACTATATAAAACAATATGATACAATATAAAACTATATAAAACTATATAATACTATATTAAAGTATATAAACAGTATAAAGCTGTATACAACTACATAAAACTATATAAAACTATATAAATCGATATAAAACTATATATAACTATATAAAACTATATGCAACTATATACAACTATATAAAACTATATCAAACTATATAAAACTATATCAAACTATATAAAACTACATTAAACTATATAAAACTACATCAGACTATATGAAACTATATAAAACTATATAAAACTATATAAAACCATATAAAACTGTGTAAAACTATATTAAACTATATAAAAGTATACAAAACTGTATGACACTGTATAAAACTGCATAATACTAAATAAAACTATATAAAACTATATTGAACTATACAAAACTGTATAAAACTGTATAAAACTATATAAAGCTATATAAAACTATGTAAAACTATATAAAACTATATAAAACTTCATGAGACTATATAAAACTATATAAAACTATATAAAACAATATAAAACTGTATAAAACTATATAAAACTATATAAAACGATATAAAACTATGTGAAACAATATAAGAATATATATAACTATATAAACTATATAAAACTATATAAAAGTATACAAAACTGTATTAAACTGTATAAAACTATATAAAGCTATATAAAGCTATATAAAACTATATAGAATAATATAAAACTATATAAAACTATATAAAACAATATAAAACTGCATAAAACTATATAAACCTATATAAAACTATATAAAACTATATAAAACTATATAAAACTATATAAAACTATATAAAGCTATACAAAACTGTATGAAACTGTATAAATCTGCATATTTCTATATACAACTATATAAAGCTATATAAAACTATATAAAACTGTATTAAACTATATAAAACTATATAAAACTGAATAAGACTATACAAGACTGAATAAAACTATATAAAACTATATAAAAGTATACAAAACTGTATAAAACTGCATATAACTATATAAAACTATATAAAACTATATAAAACTATATAAAATTATATAAAACTATATAAAACTATACAAAACTGTATAAAACTGTATAAAACTATATAAAGCTATATAAAACTATGTAAAACTATATAAAACTATATAAAACTTCATGAGACTATATAAAACTATATAAAACTATATAAAACAATATAAAACTGTATAAAACTATATAAAACTATATAAAACTATATAAAACGATATAAAACAATGTGAAACAATATAAGAATATATATAACTATATCAACTATATAAAACTATATAAAAGTATACAAAACTGTATTAAACTGTATAAAACTATATAAAGCTATATAAAGCTATATAAAACTATATAAAATAATATGAAACTATATAAAACTATATAAAACAATATAAAACTGTATAAAGCTATATAAAACTATATAAAACTATATAAAACTATATAAAACTATATAAAACTATATAAAACTATATAAAATAATATAAAACTATATAAAACTATATAAAACAATATAAAACTGTATAAAACTATATAAAACTATATAAAACTATATAAAACTACATGCGACTATATAAAAATATATAAAACTATATACAACTATATAAAACTATATAAAACTATATAAAACTATATAAAACTATATAAAATTATATGAAACTATATAAAACTATATAAAACAATATAAAACTGTATAAAACTATATAAAACTATATAAAACTATATAAAACTATATAAAACTATATAAAACTGTATGAAACTATATAAAGCTATATAAAACTATATAAAACTATATAAAACTATACAAAACTATATAAAACTATATAAAACTATATAAAACTATATAATACTATATCAAACTATATAAACAATATAAAGCTGTATAAAACTATATAAAACTATCCAAAACTGTATAAAACTGTATAAAACTGCATAACACTATATAAAAGTATATAAAATTATGTAAAACTATTTGAAACTATATGCAACTATATAAAACTATATAAAACTATATAAATCGATATGAAACTATATACAACTATATAAAACTATATACAACTATATACAACTATATAAAACTATATCAAACTATATAAAATTATATCAAACTATATAAAACTATATAAAACTATATAAAATTACATCAGACTATATAAAACTATATAAAACTATTTAAAGCTATATAAAACCATATAAAACTGTGTAAAACTATGTAAAACTATATAAAACTATACAAAACTGTATGACACTGTATAAACCTGCATAATACTACATAAAACTATATAAAACTATATAATACGATATAAAACTATATAAAACTATATAAAAATACATAAGACTATAAGAAACTACATAAAACTATATAAAACTATATGAGACCATATAAAATTACGTAAGACTATATAAAACTATGTATAACGATATGAAACTATGTAAAACTATATAAAACTATATAAAACTATATAAAACTATATAAACTATAAAAAACTATATAAAACTATAGAAAACTGGATAAAGCTGTATAAAACTGCATAAAACTATACAAATCAATATAAAACTATATATTACTATATAAAACTATATAAAACTATATAAAACTATATAAAACTATGTAAAACTACATAAAACTATATAAAACTATATAAAACTATATAAAACTGTATAAAACTATATAAAACTATATAAAACTGAATAAGACTATACAAGACTGAATAAAACTATATAAAACTATATAAAAGTATACAAAACTGTATAAAACTGCATATGTATAAAACTGCATATAACTATATAAAACTATATAAAGCTATACAAAACTGTATAAAACTGTATAAAACTGCATATTTCTATAAACAACTATATAAAACTATATAAAACTATATGATACTGTATAAAACTATATAAAACTACCCAAAAACTATAAAAACTGTATAAAAGTGTATAAAACTATATAAAACTATATAAAATTATAGAAAACTGTATAAAACTGCGTAACACTATGTAAAACTATATGAAAACTAAACAAAACTATATAAAACTATATAAAACTATGTAAGACTATATAAAACTATATAAAACTATATAAAACTATGTAAAGCTACACAAGGCTATATAAAACTGTATAAAACTGCATATTTCTATAAACAACTGTGTAAAACTGCATATTTCTATAAACAACTATATAAAAATATATAAAACTATATGAAAACTGTATAAAAACTATATAAAACTACACAAAACTATAAAAACTGTATAAAAGTGTATAAAGCTATATAAAACTATATAAAATTATATAAAACTGTATAAAACTGCGTAACACTATATAAAACTATATAAAACTAAACAAAACTATATAAAACTATATAAAACTATGTAAGACTATATAAAACTACATAAAACTATATAAAACTATACAAAACTATGTAAAGCTACACAAGGCTATATAAAACTGTATAAAACTGCATAAAACTATATAAAACTATATAAAACTATATAAAAACTATATAGAAATATATAAAACTGTATCAACTATATAAAACTATATAAAACTATATAAAGCTATATGAAACTATACAAAACTATATAAAACTATATAAAGCTATACAAAACTGTATAAAACTATATAAAACTATGTAAGACTATATAAAACTATATCAACTATATAAAACTATATAAACTATATAAAACTATATAAAACTATGTAAAACTACATAAGACTATATAAAACTGTATAAAACTATATAAAACTATATAAACTATATAAAATTATATAATGCTATATGAAATTGTATAAAACTATATGAGACTATATATAACTATATAAAACTACATAAGTCTATATAAAACTGTATAAAACTATATAAAACTGTATAAAACTGCGTAACACTATATAAAATTATATAAAACTATACAAAACTATATAAAACTATATAAAACTATTTAAAACTGTATAAAACTATATAAAACTATATAAAACTATATAAAACTATATAATACTATATAAAACTATATAAAACTATATAATACGATATAAAACTATATAAAACTATATAAAACTATATACAACTATATAAAACTATATAAAACTATATAAAATTATATGAAACTATATAAAACTATATAAAACAATATAAAACTGTATAAAACTATATAAAACTATATAAAACTATATAAAACTATATAAAACTATATAAAACTATATAAAACTATATAAATCTGTAATGAAATTATATAAAGCTATATAAAACTATATAAAACTATATAAAACTGTACAAAACTATATAAAACTATATAAAACTGTATAAAACTGTATAAAACTGCATAACACTATATAAAAGTATATAAAATTATATACTATTTAAACTATATAAAACTATATAAAACTATATAAAACTATATAAAGATATAAAACTATATACTACTATATAAAACTATATACAACTATATACAACTATATAAAACTATATACAAACTATATAAAACTATATAACTATAAAACTATATCAAACTAATTAATAATAGACTTATATAAAAACTATATAAAACTATATAAAACTATATAAAACTGATATAAAAAAATATATAAAACTATAAAACTGTATGACACTGTATAAACTGCATAAATACTAATAAAACTATATAAAACTATATAATACTACTATACTTATAAAACTATATATAAAACTATATAAAAATACATAAGACTATATGAAACTACATAAAACTATATAAAACTATATGAAACCATATAAAATTACGTAAGACTATATAAAACTATGTATAACGATATGAAACTATTGTAAAACTATATAAAACTATATAAAACTATATAAACTATAAAAAACTATATAAAACTATAGAAAACTGGATAAAGCTGTAGAAAACTGCATAAAACTATTCAAAACAATATAAAACTATATATTACTATATAAAACTATATAAAACTATATAAAACTATATAAAACTATATAAAACTATATAAAATTATATGAAACTATATAAAACTATATAAAACTATATAAAACTATATAAAGCTGTGTAAAACTATATAAAACTATACAAAACTATACAAAACTATATAAAATTATAGAAAATTATATAAAACTGTATATAACTATATAAAACTATATAAAATTGTGTAAAACTATATAAAACTATACAAAACTATACAAAACTATATAAAATTATATAAAATTATATAAAACTATATATAACTATATAAAACTATATAAAACTGTATCAAACTATATAAAACTATACAAAACTGTATAAAACTGTATAAAACTGCATAACACTATATAAAAGTATATAAAATTATATAAAACTATTTGAAACTATATGCAACTATATAAAACTATATAAAACTATATAAATCGCTATAAAGTTATATACAACTATATAAAACTATATACAACTATATACAACTATATAAAACTATATCAAACTATATAAAACTATATCAAACTATATAAAACTATATAAAACTATATAAAATTACATCAGACTATATAAAACTATATAAAACTATATAAAGCTATATAAAACCATATAAAACTGTGTAAAACTATATAAAACTATATAAAACTATACAAAACTGTATGAGACTGTATAAACCTGCATAATACTAAATAAAACTATATAAAACTATATAATACGATATAAAACTATATAAAACTATATAAAAATACATAAGACTATATGAAACTACATAAAACTATATAAAACTATTTGAAACCATATAAAATTACGTAAGACTATATAAAACTATGTATAACGATATGAAACTATGTAAAACTATATAAAACTATATAAAACTATATAATACTATATAAAACTATATAAAACTATATAATACGATATAAAACTATATAAAACTATATAAAACTATATACAACTATATAAAACTATATAAAACTATATAAAATTATATGAAACTATATAAAACTATATAAAACAATATAAAACTGTATAAAACTATATAAAACTATATAAAACTATATAAAACTATATAAAACTATATAAAACTATATAAAACTATATAAATCTGTATGAAATTATATAAAGCTATATAAAACTATATAAAACTATATAAAACTGTACAAAACTATATAAAACTATATAAAACTGTATAAAACTGTATAAAACTGCATAACACTATATAAAAGTATATAAAATTATATAAAACTATTTGAAACTATATACAACTATATAAAACTATATAAAACTATATAAATCGATATAAAACTATATACTACTATATAAAACTATATACAACTATATACAACTATATAAAACTATATCAAACTATATAAAACTATATCAAACTATATAAAACTATATAAAACTATATAAAATTACATCAGACTATATAAAACTATATAAAACTATATAAAGCTATATAAAACCATATAAAACTGTGTAAAACTATATAAAACTATATAAAACTATACAAAACTGTATGACACTGTATAAACCTGCATAATACTAAATAAAACTATATAAAACTATATAATACGATATAAAACTATATAAAACTATATAAAAATACATAAGACTATATGAAACTACATAAAACTATATAAAACTATATGAAACCATATAAAATTACGTAAGACTATATAAAACTATGTATAACGATATGAAACTATGTAAAACTATATAAAACTATATAAAACTATATAAACTATAAAAAACTATATAAAACTATAGAAAACTGGATAAAGCTGTATAAAACTGCATAAAACTATTCAAAACAATATAAAACTATATATTACTATATAAAACTATATAAAACTATATAAAACTATATAAAACTATATAAAACTATATAAAATTATATGAAACTATATAAAACTATATAAAACAATATAAAACTGTATAAAACTATACGAAACTATATAAAACTATATAAAACTATATAACACTATATAAAACTGTATGAAACTATATAAAGCTATATAAAACTATATAAAACTATATAAAACTATACAAAACTATATAAAACTATGTAAAACTATATAAAACTATATAATACTATATCAAACTATATAAACAATATAAAGCTGTATAAAACTATATAAAACTATACAAAACTGTATAAAACTGTATAAAACTGCATAACACTATATAAAAGTATATAAAATTATATAAAACTATTTGAAACTATATGCAACTATATAAAACTATATAAAACTATATAAATCGCTATAAAGTTATATACAACTATATAAAACTATATACAACTATATACAACTATATAAAACTATATCAAACTATATAAAACTATATCAAACTATATAAAACTATATAAAACTATATAAAATTACATCAGACTATATAAAACTATATAAAACTATATAAAGCTATATAAAACCATATAAAACTGTGTAAAACTATATAAAACTATATAAAACTATACAAAACTGTATGAGACTGTATAAACCTGCATAATACTAAATAAAACTATATAAAACTATATAATACGATATAAAACTATATAAAACTATATAAAAATACATAAGACTATATGAAACTACATAAAACTATATAAAACTATTTGAAACCATATAAAATTACGTAAGACTATATAAAACTATGTATAACGATATGAAACTATGTAAAACTATATAAAACTATATAAAACTATATAAACTATAAAAAACTATATGAAACTATAGAAAACTGGATAAAGCTGTATAAAACTGCATAAAACTATACAAAACAATATAAAACTATATATTACTATATAAAACTATATAAAACTATATAAAACTATATAAAACTATGTAAAACTACATAAAACTATATAAAACTATATAAAACTATATAAAACTATATAAAACTGTATAAAACTATATAAAACTATATAAAACTGAATAAGACTATACAAGACTGAATAAAACTATATAAAACTATATAAAAGAATACAAAACTGTATAAAACTGCATATAACTATATAAAACTATATAAAGCTATACAAAACTGTATAAAACTGTATAAAACTGCATATTTCTATAAACAACTATATAAAACTATATAAAACTAAATGACACTGTATAGAACTATATAAAACTACCCAAAACTATAAAAACTGTATAAAAGTGTATAAAACTATATAAAACTATATAAAATTATATAAAACTGTAGAAAACTGCGTAACACTATGTAAAACTATATAAAACTAAACAAAACTATATAAAACTATATAAAACTATGTAAGACTATATAAAACTATATAAAACTATATAAAACTATGTAAAGCTACACAAGGCTATATAAAACTGTATAAAACTGCATAAAACTATATAAAACTATATAAAACTATATAAAACTATATAAAACTATATAAAACTATATAGAAATATATAAAACTATATCAACTATATAAAACTATATAAAACTATATAAAGCTATATGAAACTATACAAAACTATATAAAACTATATAAAGCTATACAAAACTGTATAAAACTGTATAAATCAGCATATTTCTATATACAACTATATAAAGCTATATAAAACTATATAAAACTGTATAAAACTATATAAAACTATACAAAACTACACAAAACTGTATAAAAGTATAAAAACTATATAAAACTATATAAACTATATAAAACTATATAAAACTATGTAAAACTACATAAGACTATATAAAACTGTATAAAACTATATAAAACTATATAAACTATATAAAATTATATAATGCTATATGAAATTGTATAAAACTATATGAGACTATATAAAACTATATAAAACTACATAAGACTATATAAAACTGTATAAAACTGTATAAAACTGTATAAAACTGCGTAACACTATATAAAATTATATAAAACTATCCAAACTATATAAAACTATATAAAACTATTTAAAACTGTATAAAATTATATAAAACTATATAAAACTATATAAAACTATATAATACTATATAAAACTATATAAAACTATATAATACGATATAAAACTATGTAAAACTATATAAAACTATATACAACTATATAAAACTATATAAAACTATATAAAACTATATAAAACTATATAAAACTATATAAAATTATATGAAACTATATAAAACTATATAAAACAATATAAAACTGTATAAAACTATATAAAACTATATAAAACTATATAAAACTATATAAAACTGTATGAAACTATATAAAGCTATATAAAACTATCTAAAACTATATAAAACTATATAAACTATATAAAATTATATAATGCTATATGAAATTGTATAAAACTATATGAGACTATATAAAACTATATAAAACTACATAAGTCTACATAAAACTGTATAAAACTGTATAAAACTGTATAAAACTGCGTAACACTATATAAAATTATATAAAACTATACAAAACTATATAAAACTATATAAAACTATTTAAAACTGTATAAAGCTATATAAAACTATATAAAACTATATAAAACTATATAATACTATATAAAACTATATAAAACTATATGAAACCATATAAAATTACATAAGACTATATAAAACTATGTATAACGATATGAAACTATGTAAATCTAGATAAAACTATATAAAACTATATAAACTATAAAAAACTATTTAAAACTATATAAAACTATATAAACTATAAAAAACTATATAAAACTATACAAAACTGGATAAAGCTGTATAAAACTGCATAAAACTATACAAAACAATATAAAACTATATATTACTATATAAAACTATATAAAACTATATAAAACTATATAAAACTATATAAAACTATATAGAAATATATAAAACTATATCAACTATATAAAACTATATAAAACTATATAAAGCTATATGAAACTATACAAAACTATATAAAACTATATAAAGCTATACAAAACTGTATAAAACTGTATAAATCTGCATATTTCTATATACAACTATATAAAGCTATATAAAACTATATAAAACTGTATAAAACTATATAAAACTATACAAAACTACACAAAACTGTATAAAAGTATAAAAACTATATAAAACTATATAAACTATATAAAACTATATACAACTATGTAAAACTACATAAGACTATATAAAACTGTATAAAACTATATAAAACTATATAAACTATATAAAATTATATAATGCTATATGAAATTGTATAAAACTATATGAGACTATATAAAACTATATAAAACTACATAAGACTATATAAAACTGTATAAAACTGTATAAAACTGTATAAAACTGCGTAACACTATATAAAATTATATAAAACTATCCAAACTATATAAAACTATATAAAACTATTTAAAACTGTATAAAATTATATAAAACTATATAAAACTATATAAAACTATATAATACTATATAAAACTATATAAAACTATATAATACGATATAAAACTATGTAAAACTATATAAAACTATATACAACTATATAAAACTATATAAAACTATATAAAACTATATAAAACTATATAAAACTATATAAAATTATATGAAACTATATAAAACTATATAAAACAATATAAAACTGTATAAAACTATATAAAACTATATAAAACTATATAAAACTATATAAAACTATATAAAACTGTATAAAACTATATAAAACTATATAAAACTGAATAAGACTATACAAGACTGAATAAAACTATATAAAACTATATAAAAGAATACAAAACTGTATAAAACTGCATATAACTATATAAAACTATATAAAGCTATACAAAACTGTATAAAACTGTATAAAACTGCATATTTCTATAAACAACTATATAAAACTATATAAAACTAAATGACACTGTATAGAACTATATAAAACTACCCAAAACTATAAAAACTGTATAAAAGTGTATAAAACTATATAAAACTATATAAAATTATATAAAACTGTAGAAAACTGCGTAACACTATGTAAAACTATATAAAACTAAACAAAACTATATAAAACTATATAAAACTATGTAAGACTATATAAAACTATATAAAACTATATAAAACTATGTAAAGCTACACAAGGCTATATAAAACTGTATAAAACTGCATAAAACTATATAAAACTATATAAAACTATATAAAACTATATAAAACTATATAAAACTATATAGAATTATATAAAACTATATCAACTATATAAAACTATATAAAACTATATAAAGCTATATGAAACTATACAAAACTATATAAAACTATATAAAGCTATACAAAACTGTATAAAACTGTATAAATCAGCATATTTCTATATACAACTATATAAAGCTATATAAAACTATATAAAACTGTATAAAACTATATAAAACTATACAAAACTACACAAAACTGTATAAAAGTATAAAAACTATATAAAACTATATAAACTATATAAAACTGTATAAAACTATGTAAAACTACATAAGACTATATAAAACTGTATAAAACTATATAAAACTATATAAACTATATAAAATTATATAATGCTATATGAAATTGTATAAAACTATATGAGACTATATAAAACTATATAAAACTACATAAGACTATATAAAACTGTATAAAACTGTATAAAACTGTATAAAACTGCGTAACACTATATAAAATTATATAAAACTATCCAAACTATATAAAACTATATAAAACTATTTAAAACTGTATAAAATTATATAAAACTATATAAAACTATATAAAACTATATAATACTATATAAAACTATATAAAACTATATAATACGATATAAAACTATGTAAAACTATATAAAACTATATACAACTATATAAAACTATATAAAACTATATAAAACTATATAAAACTATATAAAACTATATAAAATTATATGAAACTATATAAAACTATATAAAACAATATAAAACTGTATAAAACTATATAAAACTATATAAAACTATATAAAACTATATAAAACTGTATGAAACTATATAAAGCTATATAAAACTATCTAAAACTATATAAAACTATATAAACTATATAAAATTATATAATGCTATATGAAATTGTATAAAACTATATGAGACTATATAAAACTATATAAAACTACATAAGTCTATATAAAACTGTATAAAACTGTATAAAACTGTATAAAACTGCGTAACACTATATAAAATTATATAAAACTATACAAAACTATATAAAACTATATAAAACTATTTAAAACTGTATAAAGCTATATAAAACTATATAAAACTATATAAAACTATATAATACTATATAAAACTATATAAAACTATATGAAACCATATAAAATTACATAAGACTATATAAAACTATGTATAACGATATGAAACTATGTAAATCTAGATAAAACTATATAAAACTATATAAACTATAAAAAACTATTTAAAACTATATAAAACTATATAAACTATAAAAAACTATATAAAACTATACAAAACTGGATAAAGCTGTATAAAACTGCATAAAACTATACAAAACAATATAAAACTATATATTACTATATAAAACTATATAAAACTATATAAAACTATATAAAACTATATAAAACTATATAGAAATATATAAAACTATATCAACTATATAAAACTATATAAAACTATATAAAGCTATATGAAACTATACAAAACTATATAAAACTATATAAAGCTATACAAAACTGTATAAAACTGTATAAATCTGCATATTTCTATATACAACTATATAAAGCTATATAAAACTATATAAAACTGTATAAAACTATATAAAACTATACAAAACTACACAAAACTGTATAAAAGTATAAAAACTATATAAAACTATATAAACTATATAAAACTATATACAACTATGTAAAACTACATAAGACTATATAAAACTGTATAAAACTATATAAAACTATATAAACTATATAAAATTATATAATGCTATATGAAATTGTATAAAACTATATGAGACTATATAAAACTATATAAAACTACATAAGACTATATAAAACTGTATAAAACTGTATAAAACTGTATAAAACTGCGTAACACTATATAAAATTATATAAAACTATCCAAACTATATAAAACTATATAAAACTATTTAAAACTGTATAAAATTATATAAAACTATATAAAACTATATAAAACTATATAATACTATATAAAACTATATAAAACTATATAATACGATATAAAACTATGTAAAACTATATAAAACTATATACAACTATATAAAACTATATAAAACTATATAAAACTATATAAAACTATATAAAACTATATAAAATTATATGAAACTATATAAAACTATATAAAACAATATAAAACTGTATAAAACTATATAAAACTATATAAAACTATATAAAACTATATAAAACTGTATGAAACTATATAAAGCTATATAAAACTATATAAAACTATATAAAACTATATAAACTATATAAAATTATATAATGCTATATGAAATTGTATAAAACTATATGAGACTATATAAAACTATATAAAACTACATAAGTCTATATAAAACTGTATAAAACTGTATAAAACTGTATAAAACTGCGTAACACTATATAAAATTATATAAAACTATACAAAACTATATAAAACTATATAAAACTATTTAAAACTGTATAAAACTGTATAAAACTATATAAAACTATATAAAACTATATAAAACTATATAATACTATATAAAACTATATAAAACTATATGAAACCATATAAAATTACATAAGACTATATAAAACTATGTATAACGATATGAAACTATGTAAATCTAGATAAAACTATATAAAACTATATAAACTATAAAAAACTATATAAAACTATATAAAACTATATAAAACTATATAATACGATATAAAACTATGTAAAACTATATAAAACTATATACAACTATATAAAACTATATAAAACTATATAAAACTATATAAAACTATATAAAACTATATAAAATTATATGAAACTATATAAAACTATATAAAACAATATAAAACTATATAAAACTGTATAAAACTATATAAAACTATATAAAACTGAATAAGACTATACAAGACTGAATAAAACTATATAAAACTATATAAAAGAATACAAAACTGTATAAAACTGCATATAACTATATAAAACTATATAAAGCTATACAAAACTGTATAAAACTGTATAAAACTGCATATTTCTATAAACAACTATATAAAACTATATAAAACTAAATGACAATGTATAAAACTATATAAAACTACACAAAACTATAAAAACTGTATAAAAGTGTATAAAACTATATAAAACTATATAAAATTATATAAAACTGTAGAAAACTGCGTAACACTATGTAAAACTATATAAAACTAAACAAAACTATATAAAACTATATAAAACTATGTAAGACTATATAAAACTATATAAAACTATATAAAACTATGTAAAGCTACACAAGGCTATATAAAACTGTATAAAACTGCATAAAACTATATAAAACTATATAAAACTATATAAAACTATATAAAACTATATAAAACTATATAGAAATATATAAAACTATATCAACTATATAAAACTATATAAAACTATATAAAGCTATATGAAACTATACAAAACTATATAAAACTATATAAAGCTATACAAAACTATATAAAATTATATAATGCTATATGAAATTGTATAAAACTATATGAGACTATATAAAACTATATAAAACTACATAAGACTATATAAAACTGTATAAAACTGTATAAAACTGTATAAAACTGTATAAAACTGCGTAACACTATATAAAATTATATAAAACTATCCAAACTATATAAAACTATATAAAACTATTTAAAACTGTATAAAATTATATAAAACTATATAAAACTATATAAAACTATATAATACTATATAAAACTATATAAAACTATATAATACGATATAAAACTATGTAAAACTATATAAAACTATATACAACTATATAAAACTATATAAAACTATATAAAACTATATAAAACTATATAAAACTATATAAAATTATATGAAACTATATAAAACTATATAAAACAATATAAAACTGTATAAAACTATATAAAACTATATAAAACTATATAAAACTATATAAAACTGTATGAAACTATATAAAGCTATATAAAACTATATAAAACTATATAAAACTATATAAACTATATAAAATTATATAATGCTATATGAAATTGTATAAAACTATATGAGACTATATAAAACTATATAAAACTACATAAGTCTATATAAAACTGTATAAAACTGTATAAAACTGTATAAAACTGCGTAACACTATATAAAATTATATAAAACTATACAAAACTATATAAAACTATATAAAACTATTTAAAACTGTATAAAACTATATAAAACTATATAAAACTATATAAAACTATATAATACTATATAAAACTATATAAAACTATATGAAACCATATAAAATTACATAAGACTATATAAAACTATGCATAACGATATGAAACTATGTAAATCTAGATAAAACTATATAAAACTATATAAAACTATATAAAACTATGTAAAACTATATAAAAGTATATAAAACTATATCAAACTATATAAAACTATATGAAACTATATTAAACTATGTAAAACTTTATAAAAGTATACAAAACTGTAAAAATTACATATAACTATATAAAACAATATAAAGCTATACAAAACTGTATAAAACTATATAAGACTATATTAAACTATATGTAACTACATGAGACTATATAAAACTGTATAAAGCTATATAAAACTATATAAAACTATATAAAACTATATAAAACTATATAAAACTGTATAAAACTATATAAAACTATATAAAACTATATAAAACTATATAAAAGTATACAAAACTGTATAGAACTGCATATAACTATATAAAACTATATAAAGCTATACAAAACTGTATAAAACTGTATAAAACTGTATAAAACTGCATATTTCAATAAACATCTATATAAAACTATATAAAACTATATGAAACTGTATAAAACTGTATAAAACTATATAAAACTATACAAAACTATAAAAACTGTATAAAAGTGTATAAAACTATATAAAACTATATAAAATTATATAAAACTGTATAAAACTGCGTAACACTATATAAAACTATATAAAACTAAACAAAACTATATAAAACTATATAAAACTATGTAAGACTATATAAAACTATATAAAACTATATAAAACTATATTAAATATATAAAACTGTATAAAACTGTGTAACACTTATATAAAACTATATAAAACTATACAAAACTATATAAAACTATATAAAACTATGTAAGACTATATAAAACTATATCAACTATATAAAACTATATAAACTATATAAAACTATATAAAACAATGTAAAACTACATAAGACTATATAAAACTGTATAAAACTATATAAAACTATATAAACTATATAAAATTATATAATGCTATATGAAATTGTATAAAACTATATGAGACTATATAAAACTATATAAAACTACATAAGACTATATAAAACTGTATAAAACTGTATAAAACTGTATAAAACTGCGTAACACTATATAAAATTATATAAAACTATACAAAACTATATAAAACTATATAAAACTATTTAAAACTGTATAAAACTATATAAAACTATATAAAACTATATAAAACTATATAATACTATATAAAACTATATAAAACTATATAATACGATATAAAACTATATAAAACTATATAAAACTATATAAAACTATATAAAACTATATAAAACTATATAAAACTATGTAAAGCTACACAAGGCTATATAAAACTGTATAAAACTGCATAAAACTATATAAAACTATATAAAACTATACAAAACTATATAGAACTATATAAAACTATATCAACTATATAAAACTATATAAAACTATATAAAGCTATATGAAACTATACAAAACTATATAAAACTATATAAAGCTATACAAAACTGTATAAAACTGTATAAAACTGTATAAATCTGCATATTTCTATATACAACTATATAAAACTATATAAGACTATATAAAACTGTATAAAACTATATAAAACTATACAAAACTATACAAAACTGTATAAAAGTATAAAAACTATATAAAACTATATAAAATATATAAAACTGTATAAAAATGTGTAACACTATATAATACTATATAAAACTATACAAAACTATATAAAACTATATAAAACTATGTAAGACTATATAAAACTATATCAACAATATAAAACTATATAAACTATATAAAACTATATAAAACAATGTAAAACTACATAAGACTATAATAAAACTGTTTAAAACTATATAAAACTATATAAACTATATAAAATTATATAATGCTATATGAAATTGTATAAAACTATATGAGACTATATAAAACTATATAAAACTACATAAGACTATATAAAACTGTATAAAACTGTATAAAACTGTATAAAACTGCGTAACACTATATAAAATTATATAAAACTATACAAAACTATATAAAACTATATAAAACTATTTAAAACTGTATAAAACTATATAAAACTATATAATACTATATAAAACTATATAAAACTATATAAAACTATATAATACGATATAAAACTATATAAAACTATATAAAACTATATACAACTATATAAAACTATATAAAACTATATAAAACTATATAAAACTATATAAAACTATATAAAATTATATGAAACTATATAAAACTATATAAAACAATATAAAACTGTATAAATCTATAAAAAACTATATAAAACTATATAAAACTATATAAAACTATATAAAACTATATAAAACTATATGAAACTATATAAAGCTATATAAAACAATATAAAACTATATAAAACTATATAAAACTATGTAAAGCTATATACAACTATATAAAACTATATAAAACTATATAATACTATATCAGACTATACAAAACTGTATAAAACTGTATAAAACTGCGTAAAACTATATAAAACTATATAAAACTATATAAAACTGTATAAAACTATATAAAACTATATAAAACTATATAAAACTATATAAAAGTATACAAAACTGTATAAAACTGCATATAACTATGTAAAACTATATAAAGCTATACAAAACTGTATAAAACTGTATAAAACTGCATATTTCTATAAACAACTATATAAAACTATATAAAACTATATGAAACTGTATAAAACTATATAAAACTACACAAAACTATAAAAACTGTATAAAAGTGTATAAAACTATATAAAACTATATAAAATTATATAAAACTGTATAAAACTGCGTAACACTATATAAAACTATATAAAACTAAACAAAACTATATAAAACAATATAAAACTATTTAAAACTGTATAAAACTATATAAAACTATATAAAACTATATAAAACTATACAATACTATACAAAACTATATAAAACTATATAATACGATATAAAACTATATAAAACTATACAAAACTATATACAACTATATAAAACTATATGAAACTATATAAAACTATATAAAACTATATAAAACAATATAAAATTATATGAAACTATATAAAACTATATAAAACAATATAAAACTGTATAAAACTATATAAAACTATATAAAACTATATAAAACTATATAAAACTATATAATACTATATAAAGCTATACAAAACTGTATAAAACTGTATAAAACTATACAAAACTATATAATACTATATAAAACTATATAAAACTATATAATACGATATAAATCTATATAAAACTATACAAAACTATATACAACTATATAAAACTATATAAAACTATATAAAACTATATAAAACTATATAAAACTATATGTAACTATATAAAACTATATAAAACTATATAAAACTATATAAAACTATATAAAACTATATAAAACTATATGAAACTATATAAAGCTATATAAAACAATATAAAACTATATAAAACTATATAAAACTATATAAAGCTATATACAAGTATATAAAACTATATAAAACTATATAAAACTATGTAAAGCTACACAAGGCTATATAAAACTGTATAAAACTGCATAAAACTATATAAAACTATATAAAACTATATAAAACTATATAGAAATATATAAAACTATATCAACTATATAAAACTATATAAAACTATATAAAGCTATATGAAACTATATAAAACTGTATAAAACTGTGTAACACTATATAAAACTATATAAAACTATACAAAACTATATAAAACTATATAAAACTATGTAAGACTATATAAAACTATATCAACTACATAAAACTATATAAACTATATAAAACTATATAAAACAATGTAAAACTACATAAGACTATATAAAACTGTATAAAACTATATAAAACTATATAAACTATATAAAATTATATAATGCTATATGAAATTGTATAAAACTATATGAGACTATATAAAACTATATAAAACTACATAAAACTGCATAAAAATATACAAAACTATATAAAACTATATAAAACTATATAAAACTATATAAAACTATATAAAACTATATAAAACTATATAAAACTATATAAAACTATATAAAACTATATAAAACTGTGTAAAACTATATAAAACTATATAAAACTGTATAAAACTATATAAAACTATATAAAACTATATAAAACTATATAAAAGTATACAAAACTGTATAAAACTGCATATAACTATGTAAAACTATATAAAGCTATACAAAACTGTATAAAACTGTATAAAACTGCATATTTCTATAAACAACTAAACAAAACTATATAAAACTATATAAAACTATTTAAAACTGTATAAAACTATATAAAACTATATAAAACTATATAAAACTATACAATACTATATAAAACTATATAAAACTATATAATACGATATAAAACTATATAAAACTATACAAAACTATATACAACTATATAAAACTATATAAAACTATATAAAACTATATAAAACTATATAAAACAATATAAAATTATATGAAACTATATAAAACTATATAAAACAATATAAAACTGTATAAAACTATATAAAACTATATAAAACTATATAAAACTATATAAAACTATATAAAACCGTATGAAACTATATAAAATTATACAACACTACATAAAACTATATAAAACTATACAAAACTATATAATACTATATAAAACTATATAAAACTATATAATACGATATAAAACTATATAAAACTATACAAAACTATATACAACTATATAAAACTATATAAAACTATATAAAACTATATAAAACTATATAAAACTATATAAAACA
>NW_027475746.1:20000-32903 GCF_051020985.1 Nomia melanderi | reverse complement strand
ATTTTTTTTGAAAAATAAATTTTTGTAATTTTTTTTAATGTTAAAAACGTTAATAAACGTCATGTTTACGCATGGATTAAACATTGAAATAATTTTAAACGCTTATTAAAAAAGTTGGTGTCGACCGTGGGACTTAGAAAAATTTCGGGAAGTCCGATTCGCCTGCTGGAATTACCGCACGGGCTGGACACCTCGCTCCGACGAATCGGTTTTTTCCATTTTTTCCGAAAAATAAATTTTTGTAATTTTTTTTAATGTTAAAAACGTTAATAAACGTCATGTTTACGCATGGATTAAACATTGAAATAATTTTAAAACGCTTATTAAAAAAGTTGGTGTCGACCGTGGGACTTAGAAAAATTTCGGGAAGTCCGATTCGCCTGCTGGAATTACCGCACGGGCTGGACACCTCGCTCCGACGAATCGGTTTTTTCCATTTTTTCCGAAAAATAAATTTTTGTAATTTTTTTTAATGTTAAAAACGTTAATAAACGTCATGTTTACGCATGGATTAAACATTGAAATAATTTTAAAACGCTTATTAAAAAAGTTGGTGTCGACCGTGGGACTTAGAAAAATTTCGGGAAGTCCGATTCGCCTGCTGGAATTACCGCACGGGCTGGACACCTCGCTCCGACGAATCGGTTTTTTTCCATTTTTTCCGAAAAATAAATTTTTGTAATTTTTTTTAATGTTAAAAACGTTAATAAACGTCATGTTTACGCATGGATTAAACATTGAAATAATTTTAAAACGCTTATTAAAAAAGTTGGTGTCGACCGTGGGACTTAGAAAAATTTCGGGAAGTCCGATTCGCCTGCTGGAATTACCGCACGGGCTGGACACCTCGCTCCGACGAATCGGTTTTTTTCCATTTTTTTCCGAAAAATAAATTTTTGTAATTTTTTTTAATGTTAAAAACGTTAATAAACGTCATGTTTACGCATGGATTAAACATTGAAATAATTTTAAAACGCTTATTAAAAAAGTTGGTGTCGACCGTGGGACTTAGAAAAATTTCGGGAAGTCCGATTCGCCTGCTGGAATTACCGCACGGGCTGGACACCTCGCTCCGACGAATCGGTTTTTTCCATTTTTTCCGAAAAATAAATTTTTGTAATTTTTTTTAATGTTAAAAACGTTAATAAACGTCATGTTTACGCATGGATTAAACATTGAAATAATTTTAAAACGCTTATTAAAAAAGTTGGTGTCGACCGTGGGACTTAGAAAAATTTCGGGAAGTCCGATTCGCCTGCTGGAATTACCGCACGGGCTGGACACCTCGCTCCGACGAATCGGTTTTTTCCATTTTTTCCGAAAAATAAATTTTTGTAATTTTTTTTAATGTTAAAAACGTTAATAAACGTCATGTTTACGCATGGATTAAACATTGAAATAATTTTAAAACGCTTATTAAAAAAGTTGGTGTCGACCGTGGGACTTAGAAAAATTTCGGGAAGTCCGATTCGCCTGCTGGAATTACCGCACGGGCTGGACACCTCGCTCCGACGAATCGGTTTTTTTCCATTTTTTCCGAAAAATAAATTTTTGTAATTTTTTTTAATGTTAAAAACGTTAATAAACGTCATGTTTACGCATGGATTAAACATTGAAATAATTTTAAAACGCTTATTAAAAAAGTTGGTGTCGACCGTGGGACTTAGAAAAATTTCGGGAAGTCCGATTCGCCTGCTGGAATTACCGCACGGGCTGGACACCTCGCTCCGACGAATCGGTTTTTTCCATTTTTTTCCGAAAAATAAATTTTTGTAATTTTTTTTAATGTTAAAAACGTTAATAAACGTCATGTTTACGCATGGATTAAACATTGAAATAATTTTAAAACGCTTATTAAAAAAGTTGGTGTCGACCGTGGGACTTAGAAAAATTTCGGGAAGTCCGATTCGCCTGCTGGAATTACCGCACGGGCTGGACACCTCGCTCCGACGAATCGGTTTTTTCCATTTTTTCGAAAAATAAATTTTTGTAATTTTTTTTAATGTTAAAAACGTTAATAAACGTCATGTTTACGCATGGATTAAACATTGAAATAATTTTAAAACGCTTATTAAAAAAGTTGGTGTCGACCGTGGGACTTAGAAAAATTTCGGGAAGTCCGATTCGCCTGCTGGAATTACCGCACGGGCTGGACACCTCGCTCCGACGAATCGGTTTTTTCCATTTTTTTCGAAAATAAATTTTTGTAATTTTTTTTAATGTTAAAAACGTTAATAAACGTCATGTTTACGCATGGATTAAACATTGAAATAATTTTAAAACGCTTATTAAAAAAGTTGGTGTCGACCGTGGGACTTAGAAAAATTTCGGGAAGTCCGATTCGCCTGCTGGAATTACCGCACGGGCTGGACACCTCGCTCCGACGAATCGGTTTTTTCCATTTTTTTCGAAAAATAAATTTTTGTAATTTTTTTTAATGTTAAAAACGTTAATAAACGTCATGTTTACGCATGGATTAAACATTGAAATAATTTTAAAACGCTTATTAAAAAAGTTGGTGTCGACCGTGGGACTTAGAAAAATTTCGGGAAGTCCGATTCGCCTGCTGGAATTACCGCACGGGCTGGACACCTCGCTCCGACGAATCGGTTTTTTCCATTTTTTTCCGAAAAATAAATTTTTGTAATTTTTTTTAATGTTAAAAACGTTAATAAACGTCATGTTTACGCATGGATTAAACATTGAAATAATTTTAAAACGCTTATTAAAAAAGTTGGTGTCGACCGTGGGACTTAGAAAAATTTCGGGAAGTCCGATTCGCCTGCTGGAATTACCGCACGGGCTGGACACCTCGCTCCGACGAATCGGTTTTTTCCATTTTTTTCGAAAAATAAATTTTTGTAATTTTTTTTAATGTTAAAAACGTTAATAAACGTCATGTTTACGCATGGATTAAACATTGAAATAATTTTAAAACGCTTATTAAAAAAGTTGGTGTCGACCGTGGGACTTAGAAAAATTTCGGGAAGTCCGATTCGCCTGCTGGAATTACCGCACGGGCTGGACACCTCGCTCCGACGAATCGGTTTTTTCCATTTTTTCCGAAAAATAAATTTTTGTAATTTTTTTTAATGTTAAAAACGTTAATAAACGTCATGTTTACGCATGGATTAAACATTGAAATAATTTTAAAACGCTTATTAAAAAAGTTGGTGTCGACCGTGGGACTTAGAAAAATTTCGGGAAGTCCGATTCGCCTGCTGGAATTACCGCACGGGCTGGACACCTCGCTCCGACGAATCGGTTTTTTCCATTTTTTTCGAAAAATAAATTTTTGTAATTTTTTTTAATGTTAAAAACGTTAATAAACGTCATGTTTACGCATGGATTAAACATTGAAATAATTTTAAAACGCTTATTAAAAAAGTTGGTGTCGACCGTGGGACTTAGAAAAATTTCGGGAAGTCCGATTCGCCTGCTGGAATTACCGCACGGGCTGGACACCTCGCTCCGACGAATCGGTTTTTTCCATTTTTTCCGAAAAATAAATTTTTGTAATTTTTTTTAATGTTAAAAACGTTAATAAACGTCATGTTTACGCATGGATTAAACATTGAAATAATTTTAAAACGCTTATTAAAAAAGTTGGTGTCGACCGTGGGACTTAGAAAAATTTCGGGAAGTCCGATTCGCCTGCTGGAATTACCGCACGGGCTGGACACCTCGCTCCGACGAATCGGTTTTTTCCATTTTTTTCGAAAAATAAATTTTTGTAATTTTTTTTAATGTTAAAAACGTTAATAAACGTCATGTTTACGCATGGATTAAACATTGAAATAATTTTAAAACGCTTATTAAAAAAGTTGGTGTCGACCGTGGGACTTAGAAAAATTTCGGGAAGTCCGATTCGCCTGCTGGAATTACCGCACGGGCTGGACACCTCGCTCCGACGAATCGGTTTTTTCCATTTTTTCCGAAAAATAAATTTTTGTAATTTTTTTTAATGTTAAAAACGTTAATAAACGTCATGTTTACGCATGGATTAAACATTGAAATAATTTTAAAACGCTTATTAAAAAAGTTGGTGTCGACCGTGGGACTTAGAAAAATTTCGGGAAGTCCGATTCGCCTGCTGGAATTACCGCACGGGCTGGACACCTCGCTCCGACGAATCGGTTTTTTTCCATTTTTTCCGAAAAATAAATTTTTGTAATTTTTTTTAATGTTAAAAACGTTAATAAACGTCATGTTTACGCATGGATTAAACATTGAAATAATTTTAAAACGCTTATTAAAAAAGTTGGTGTCGACCGTGGGACTTAGAAAAATTTCGGGAAGTCCGATTCGCCTGCTGGAATTACCGCACGGGCTGGACACCTCGCTCCGACGAATCGGTTTTTTCCATTTTTTCCGAAAAATAAATTTTTGTAATTTTTTTTAATGTTAAAAACGTTAATAAACGTCATGTTTACGCATGGATTAAACATTGAAATAATTTTAAAACGCTTATTAAAAAAGTTGGTGTCGACCGTGGGACTTAGAAAAATTTCGGGAAGTCCGATTCGCCTGCTGGAATTACCGCACGGGCTGGACACCTCGCTCCGACGAATCGGTTTTTTCCATTTTTTCCGAAAAATAAATTTTTGTAATTTTTTTTAATGTTAAAAACGTTAATAAACGTCATGTTTACGCATGGATTAAACATTGAAATAATTTTAAAACGCTTATTAAAAAAGTTGGTGTCGACCGTGGGACTTAGAAAAATTTCGGGAAGTCCGATTCGCCTGCTGGAATTACCGCACGGGCTGGACACCTCGCTCCGACGAATCGGTTTTTTCCATTTTTTCCGAAAAATAAATTTTTGTAATTTTTTTTAATGTTAAAAACGTTAATAAACGTCATGTTTACGCATGGATTAAACATTGAAATAATTTTAAAACGCTTATTAAAAAAGTTGGTGTCGACCGTGGGACTTAGAAAAATTTCGGGAAGTCCGATTCGCCTGCTGGAATTACCGCACGGGCTGGACACCTCGCTCCGACGAATCGGTTTTTTCCATTTTTTCCGAAAAATAAATTTTTGTAATTTTTTTTAATGTTAAAAACGTTAATAAACGTCATGTTTACGCATGGATTAAACATTGAAATAATTTTAAAACGCTTATTAAAAAAGTTGGTGTCGACCGTGGGACTTAGAAAAATTTCGGGAAGTCCGATTCGCCTGCTGGAATTACCGCACGGGCTGGACACCTCGCTCCGACGAATCGGTTTTTTCCATTTTTTCCGAAAAATAAATTTTTGTAATTTTTTTTAATGTTAAAAACGTTAATAAACGTCATGTTTACGCATGGATTAAACATTGAAATAATTTTAAAACGCTTATTAAAAAAGTTGGTGTCGACCGTGGGACTTAGAAAAATTTCGGGAAGTCCGATTCGCCTGCTGGAATTACCGCACGGGCTGGACACCTCGCTCCGACGAATCGGTTTTTTCCATTTTTTCCGAAAAATAAATTTTTGTAATTTTTTTTAATGTTAAAAACGTTAATAAACGTCATGTTTACGCATGGATTAAACATTGAAATAATTTTAAAACGCTTATTAAAAAAGTTGGTGTCGACCGTGGGACTTAGAAAAATTTCGGGAAGTCCGATTCGCCTGCTGGAATTACCGCACGGGCTGGACACCTCGCTCCGACGAATCGGTTTTTTCCATTTTTTCCGAAAAATAAATTTTTGTAATTTTTTTTAATGTTAAAAACGTTAATAAACGTCATGTTTACGCATGGATTAAACATTGAAATAATTTTAAAACGCTTATTAAAAAAGTTGGTGTCGACCGTGGGACTTAGAAAAATTTCGGGAAGTCCGATTCGCCTGCTGGAATTACCGCACGGGCTGGACACCTCGCTCCGACGAATCGGTTTTTTCCATTTTTTCCGAAAAATAAATTTTTGTAATTTTTTTTAATGTTAAAAACGTTAATAAACGTCATGTTTACGCATGGATTAAACATTGAAATAATTTTAAAACGCTTATTAAAAAAGTTGGTGTCGACCGTGGGACTTAGAAAAATTTCGGGAAGTCCGATTCGCCTGCTGGAATTACCGCACGGGCTGGACACCTCGCTCCGACGAATCGGTTTTTTCCATTTTTTCCGAAAAATAAATTTTTGTAATTTTTTTTAATGTTAAAAACGTTAATAAACGTCATGTTTACGCATGGATTAAACATTGAAATAATTTTAAAACGCTTATTAAAAAAGTTGGTGTCGACCGTGGGACTTAGAAAAATTTCGGGAAGTCCGATTCGCCTGCTGGAATTACCGCACGGGCTGGACACCTCGCTCCGACGAATCGGTTTTTTCCATTTTTTCCGAAAAATAAATTTTTGTAATTTTTTTTAATGTTAAAAACGTTAATAAACGTCATGTTTACGCATGGATTAAACATTGAAATAATTTTAAAACGCTTATTAAAAAAGTTGGTGTCGACCGTGGGACTTAGAAAAATTTCGGGAAGTCCGATTCGCCTGCTGGAATTACCGCACGGGCTGGACACCTCGCTCCGACGAATCGGTTTTTTCCATTTTTTCCGAAAAATAAATTTTTGTAATTTTTTTTAATGTTAAAAACGTTAATAAACGTCATGTTTACGCATGGATTAAACATTGAAATAATTTTAAAACGCTTATTAAAAAAGTTGGTGTCGACCGTGGGACTTAGAAAAATTTCGGGAAGTCCGATTCGCCTGCTGGAATTACCGCACGGGCTGGACACCTCGCTCCGACGAATCGGTTTTTTCCATTTTTTCCGAAAAATAAATTTTTGTAATTTTTTTTAATGTTAAAAACGTTAATAAACGTCATGTTTACGCATGGATTAAACATTGAAATAATTTTAAAACGCTTATTAAAAAAGTTGGTGTCGACCGTGGGACTTAGAAAAATTTCGGGAAGTCCGATTCGCCTGCTGGAATTACCGCACGGGCTGGACACCTCGCTCCGACGAATCGGTTTTTTCCATTTTTTCCGAAAAATAAATTTTTGTAATTTTTTTTAATGTTAAAAACGTTAATAAACGTCATGTTTACGCATGGATTAAACATTGAAATAATTTTAAAACGCTTATTAAAAAAGTTGGTGTCGACCGTGGGACTTAGAAAAATTTCGGGAAGTCCGATTCGCCTGCTGGAATTACCGCACGGGCTGGACACCTCGCTCCGACGAATCGGTTTTTTCCATTTTTTCCGAAAAATAAATTTTTGTAATTTTTTTTAATGTTAAAAACGTTAATAAACGTCATGTTTACGCATGGATTAAACATTGAAATAATTTTAAAACGCTTATTAAAAAAGTTGGTGTCGACCGTGGGACTTAGAAAAATTTCGGGAAGTCCGATTCGCCTGCTGGAATTACCGCACGGGCTGGACACCTCGCTCCGACGAATCGGTTTTTTCCATTTTTTCCGAAAAATAAATTTTTGTAATTTTTTTTAATGTTAAAAACGTTAATAAACGTCATGTTTACGCATGGATTAAACATTGAAATAATTTTAAAACGCTTATTAAAAAAGTTGGTGTCGACCGTGGGACTTAGAAAAATTTCGGGAAGTCCGATTCGCCTGCTGGAATTACCGCACGGGCTGGACACCTCGCTCCGACGAATCGGTTTTTTCCATTTTTTCCGAAAAATAAATTTTTGTAATTTTTTTTAATGTTAAAAACGTTAATAAACGTCATGTTTACGCATGGATTAAACATTGAAATAATTTTAAAACGCTTATTAAAAAAGTTGGTGTCGACCGTGGGACTTAGAAAAATTTCGGGAAGTCCGATTCGCCTGCTGGAATTACCGCACGGGCTGGACACCTCGCTCCGACGAATCGGTTTTTTCCATTTTTTCCGAAAAATAAATTTTTGTAATTTTTTTTAATGTTAAAAACGTTAATAAACGTCATGTTTACGCATGGATTAAACATTGAAATAATTTTAAAACGCTTATTAAAAAAGTTGGTGTCGACCGTGGGACTTAGAAAAATTTCGGGAAGTCCGATTCGCCTGCTGGAATTACCGCACGGGCTGGACACCTCGCTCCGACGAATCGGTTTTTTCCATTTTTTTCGAAAAATAAATTTTTGTAATTTTTTTTAATGTTAAAAACGTTAATAAACGTCATGTTTACGCATGGATTAAACATTGAAATAATTTTAAAACGCTTATTAAAAAAGTTGGTGTCGACCGTGGGACTTAGAAAAATTTCGGGAAGTCCGATTCGCCTGCTGGAATTACCGCACGGGCTGGACACCTCGCTCCGACGAATCGGTTTTTTCCATTTTTTCCGAAAAATAAATTTTTGTAATTTTTTTTAATGTTAAAAACGTTAATAAACGTCATGTTTACGCATGGATTAAACATTGAAATAATTTTAAAACGCTTATTAAAAAAGTTGGTGTCGACCGTGGGACTTAGAAAAATTTCGGGAAGTCCGATTCGCCTGCTGGAATTACCGCACGGGCTGGACACCTCGCTCCGACGAATCGGTTTTTTCCATTTTTTCCGAAAAATAAATTTTTGTAATTTTTTTTAATGTTAAAAACGTTAATAAACGTCATGTTTACGCATGGATTAAACATTGAAATAATTTTAAAACGCTTATTAAAAAAGTTGGTGTCGACCGTGGGACTTAGAAAAATTTCGGGAAGTCCGATTCGCCTGCTGGAATTACCGCACGGGCTGGACACCTCGCTCCGACGAATCGGTTTTTTCCATTTTTTCCGAAAAATAAATTTTTGTAATTTTTTTTAATGTTAAAAACGTTAATAAACGTCATGTTTACGCATGGATTAAACATTGAAATAATTTTAAAACGCTTATTAAAAAAGTTGGTGTCGACCGTGGGACTTAGAAAAATTTCGGGAAGTCCGATTCGCCTGCTGGAATTACCGCACGGGCTGGACACCTCGCTCCGACGAATCGGTTTTTTCCATTTTTTCCGAAAAATAAATTTTTGTAATTTTTTTTAATGTTAAAAACGTTAATAAACGTCATGTTTACGCATGGATTAAACATTGAAATAATTTTAAAACGCTTATTAAAAAAGTTGGTGTCGACCGTGGGACTTAGAAAAATTTCGGGAAGTCCGATTCGCCTGCTGGAATTACCGCACGGGCTGGACACCTCGCTCCGACGAATCGGTTTTTTCCATTTTTTTCGAAAAATAAATTTTTGTAATTTTTTTTAATGTTAAAAACGTTAATAAACGTCATGTTTACGCATGGATTAAACATTGAAATAATTTTAAAACGCTTATTAAAAAAGTTGGTGTCGACCGTGGGACTTAGAAAAATTTCGGGAAGTCCGATTCGCCTGCTGGAATTACCGCACGGGCTGGACACCTCGCTCCGACGAATCGGTTTTTTCCATTTTTTCCGAAAAATAAATTTTTGTAATTTTTTTTAATGTTAAAAACGTTAATAAACGTCATGTTTACGCATGGATTAAACATTGAAATAATTTTAAAACGCTTATTAAAAAAGTTGGTGTCGACCGTGGGACTTAGAAAAATTTCGGGAAGTCCGATTCGCCTGCTGGAATTACCGCACGGGCTGGACACCTCGCTCCGACGAATCGGTTTTTTCCATTTTTTCCGAAAAATAAATTTTTGTAATTTTTTTTAATGTTAAAAACGTTAATAAACGTCATGTTTACGCATGGATTAAACATTGAAATAATTTTAAAACGCTTATTAAAAAAGTTGGTGTCGACCGTGGGACTTAGAAAAATTTCGGGAAGTCCGATTCGCCTGCTGGAATTACCGCACGGGCTGGACACCTCGCTCCGACGAATCGGTTTTTTCCATTTTTTCCGAAAAATAAATTTTTGTAATTTTTTTTAATGTTAAAAACGTTAATAAACGTCATGTTTACGCATGGATTAAACATTGAAATAATTTTAAAACGCTTATTAAAAAAGTTGGTGTCGACCGTGGGACTTAGAAAAATTTCGGGAAGTCCGATTCGCCTGCTGGAATTACCGCACGGGCTGGACACCTCGCTCCGACGAATCGGTTTTTTCCATTTTTTCCGAAAAATAAATTTTTGTAATTTTTTTTAATGTTAAAAACGTTAATAAACGTCATGTTTACGCATGGATTAAACATTGAAATAATTTTAAAACGCTTATTAAAAAAGTTGGTGTCGACCGTGGGACTTAGAAAAATTTCGGGAAGTCCGATTCGCCTGCTGGAATTACCGCACGGGCTGGACACCTCGCTCCGACGAATCGGTTTTTTCCATTTTTTCCGAAAAATAAATTTTTGTAATTTTTTTTAATGTTAAAAACGTTAATAAACGTCATGTTTACGCATGGATTAAACATTGAAATAATTTTAAAACGCTTATTAAAAAAG
Organism: Nomia melanderi; assembly: GCF_051020985.1. Lineage (NCBI taxonomy): Eukaryota > Metazoa > Arthropoda > Insecta > Hymenoptera > Halictidae > Nomia > Nomia melanderi. Next base: position 22,538 of record NW_027475746.1, on the reverse strand, counting down.
TTGGTGTCGACCGTGGGACTTAGAAAAATTTCGGGAAGTCCGATTCGCCTGCTGGAATTACCGCACGGGCTGGACACCTCGCTCCGACGAATCGGTTTTTTCCATTTTTTCCGAAAAATAAATTTTTGTAATTTTTTTTAATGTTAAAAACGTTAATAAACGTCATGTTTACGCATGGATTAAACATTGAAATAATTTTAAAACGCTTATTAAAAAAGTTGGTGTCGACCGTGGGACTTAGAAAAATTTCGGGAAGTCCGATTCGCCTGCTGGAATTACCGCACGGGCTGGACACCTCGCTCCGACGAATCGGTTTTTTCCATTTTTTCCGAAAAATAAATTTTTGTAATTTTTTTTAATGTTAAAAACGTTAATAAACGTCATGTTTACGCATGGATTAAACATTGAAATAATTTTAAAACGCTTATTAAAAAAGTTGGTGTCGACCGTGGGACTTAGAAAAATTTCGGGAAGTCCGATTCGCCTGCTGGAATTACCGCACGGGCTGGACACCTCGCTCCGACGAATCGGTTTTTTCCATTTTTTCCGAAAAATAAATTTTTGTAATTTTTTTTAATGTTAAAAACGTTAATAAACGTCATGTTTACGCATGGATTAAACATTGAAATAATTTTAAAACGCTTATTAAAAAAGTTGGTGTCGACCGTGGGACTTAGAAAAATTTCGGGAAGTCCGATTCGCCTGCTGGAATTACCGCACGGGCTGGACACCTCGCTCCGACGAATCGGTTTTTTCCATTTTTTTTGAAAAATAAATTTTTGTAATTTTTTTTAATGTTAAAAACGTTAATAAACGTCATGTTTACGCATGGATTAAACATTGAAATAATTTTAAAACGCTTATTAAAAAAGTTGGTGTCGACCGTGGGACTTAGAAAAATTTCGGGAAGTCCGATTCGCCTGCTGGAATTACCGCACGGGCTGGACACCTCGCTCCGACGAATCGGTTTTTTCCATTTTTTCCGAAAAATAAATTTTTGTAATTTTTTTTAATGTTAAAAACGTTAATAAACGTCATGTTTACGCATGGATTAAACATTGAAATAATTTTAAAACGCTTATTAAAAAAGTTGGTGTCGACCGTGGGACTTAGAAAAATTTCGGGAAGTCCGATTCGCCTGCTGGAATTACCGCACGGGCTGGACACCTCGCTCCGACGAATCGGTTTTTTCCATTTTTTCCGAAAAATAAATTTTTGTAATTTTTTTTAATGTTAAAAACGTTAATAAACGTCATGTTTACGCATGGATTAAACATTGAAATAATTTTAAAACGCTTATTAAAAAAGTTGGTGTCGACCGTGGGACTTAGAAAAATTTCGGGAAGTCCGATTCGCCTGCTGGAATTACCGCACGGGCTGGACACCTCGCTCCGACGAATCGGTTTTTTCCATTTTTTCCGAAAAATAAATTTTTGTAATTTTTTTTAATGTTAAAAACGTTAATAAACGTCATGTTTACGCATGGATTAAACATTGAAATAATTTTAAAACGCTTATTAAAAAAGTTGGTGTCGACCGTGGGACTTAGAAAAATTTCGGGAAGTCCGATTCGCCTGCTGGAATTACCGCACGGGCTGGACACCTCGCTCCGACGAATCGGTTTTTTCCATTTTTTCCGAAAAATAAATTTTTGTAATTTTTTTTAATGTTAAAAACGTTAATAAACGTCATGTTTACGCATGGATTAAACATTGAAATAATTTTAAAACGCTTATTAAAAAAGTTGGTGTCGACCGTGGGACTTAGAAAAATTTCGGGAAGTCCGATTCGCCTGCTGGAATTACCGCACGGGCTGGACACCTCGCTCCGACGAATCGGTTTTTTCCATTTTTTTTGAAAAATAAATTTTTGTAATTTTTTTTAATGTTAAAAACGTTAATAAACGTCATGTTTACGCATGGATTAAACATTGAAATAATTTTAAAACGCTTATTAAAAAAGTTGGTGTCGACCGTGGGACTTAGAAAAATTTCGGGAAGTCCGATTCGCCTGCTGGAATTACCGCACGGGCTGGACACCTCGCTCCGACGAATCGGTTTTTTCCATTTTTTCCGAAAAATAAATTTTTGTAATTTTTTTTAATGTTAAAAACGTTAATAAACGTCATGTTTACGCATGGATTAAACATTGAAATAATTTTAAAACGCTTATTAAAAAAGTTGGTGTCGACCGTGGGACTTAGAAAAATTTCGGGAAGTCCGATTCGCCTGCTGGAATTACCGCACGGGCTGGACACCTCGCTCCGACGAATCGGTTTTTTCCATTTTTTTTGAAAAATAAATTTTTGTAATTTTTTTTAATGTTAAAAACGTTAATAAACGTCATGTTTACGCATGGATTAAACATTGAAATAATTTTAAAACGCTTATTAAAAAAGTTTACTCTTGACCGTGGGGACTTAGAAAAATTCCGGCTTGCACGGATTCGACCACTCTGTTTTTCGGAGTTTCTGAGAAAAATAAATTTTTGTAATTTTTTTCATTATGATTTCTGAGTTCTCCCAGTAGTTTAATGTAA
>NW_027475746.1:7500-15000 GCF_051020985.1 Nomia melanderi | reverse complement strand
ACTCTCTCTCGTCGTGGAATCCCCGCGTCGGAGAGTAAAACGCGAATTCATACTATGAAAACTTACGTCTCTCGACGATGGGACGATCCACGCGAAGAGTTGTTTACGTGCACGCGTATGGTGCGATTGCGTCGATTCGCTTTTCTGTACGGGGAGAAATAGAACGTTGAGTTGACTTATCGGGTCTTCGTTGGAATTACCGTCGCTGGCATTGTAAACTCCAGATGACCTTGTGATTCCTTCGTCGGGCACTGGTAAAGGGTGGCGATGATGCGTTCTATAATAGAAATACCCGTCGTAGCGTTTCTTCCGAGTCAACCCGCTCACGAAACTCTCTCTCGTCGTGGAATCCCCGCGTCGGAGAGTAAAACGCGAATTAATACTATGAAAACTTACGTCTCTCGACGATGGGACGATCCACGCGAAGAGTTGTTTACGTGCACGCGTATGGTGCGATTGCGTCGATTCGCTTTTCTGTACGGGGAGAAATAGAACGTTGAGTTGACTTATCGGGTCTTCGTTGGAATTACCGTCGCTGGCATTGTAAACTCCAGATGACCTTGTGATTCCTTCGTCGGGCACTGGTAAAGGGTGGCGATGATGCGTTCTATAATAGAAATACCCGTCGTAACGTTTCTTCCGAGTCAACCCGCTCACGAAACTCTCTCTCTCGTCGTGGAATCCCCGCGTCGGAGAGTAAAACGCCGAAGGCTTACTATGAAACTTACGTCTCTCGACGATGGGACGATCCACGCGAAGAGTTGTTACGTGCACGCGTATGGTGCGATTGCGTCGATTCGCTTTTCTGTACGGGGAGTAATAGAACGTTGAGTTGACTTATCGGGTCTTCGTTGGAATTACCGTCGCTGGCATTGTAAACTCCAGATGACCTTGTGATTCCTTCGTCGGGCACTGGTAAAGGGTGGCGATGATGCGTTCTATAATAGAAATACCCGTCGTAGCGTTTCTTCCGAGTCAACCCGCTCACGAAACTCTCTCTCGTCGTGGAATCCCCGCGTCGGAGAGTAAAACGCGAATTCATAGTATGGAAACTTACGTCTCTCGACGATGGGACGATCCACGCGAAGAGTTGTTACGTGCACGCGTATGGTGCGATTGCGTCGATTCGCTTTTCTGTACGGGGAGCAATAGAACGTTGAGTTGACTTATCGGGTCTTCGTTGGAATTACCGTCGCTGGCATTGTAAACTCCAGATGACCTTGTGATTCCTTCGTCGGGCACTGGTAAAGGGTGGCGATGATGCGTTCTATAATAGAAATACCCGTCGTAGCGTTTCTTCCGAGTCAACCCGCTCACGAAACTCTCTCTCGTCGTGGAATCCCCGCGTCGGAGAGTAAAACGCGAATTCATAGTATGGAAACTTACGTCTCTCGACGATGGGACGATCCACGCGAAGAGTTGTTACGTGCACGCGTATGGTGCGATTGCGTCGATTCGCTTTTCTGTACGGGGAGCAATAGAACGTTGAGTTGACTTATCGGGTCTTCGTTGGAATTACCGTCGCTGGCATTGTAAACTCCAGATGACCTTGTGATTCCTTCGTCGGGCACTGGTAAAGGGTGGCGATGATGCGTTCTATAATAGAAATACCCGTCGTAGCGTTTCTTCCGAGTCAACCCGCTCACGAAACTCTCTCTCGTCGTGGAATCCCCGCGTCGGAGGGTAAAACGCGATATATAATAGTATATGCCAGTGGTTCGCGCGCGTCGTCTCTGAGATACGCGGTCGACAGAGTTCCGAAAACACGTGATGTGCCACGATTTCCGTGCGTCTTACATCTTTCGACGATGGGACGATCCACGCGAAGAGAACGTTCGTGCTTGCGTGAGGTGCAACAGCGTCGATTCGCTTTTCTGTACGGGGAGAAATAGAACGTTGAGTTGACTTATCGGGTCTTCGTTGGAATTACCGTCGCTGGCATTGTAAACTCCAGATGACCTTGTGATTCCTTCGTCGGGCACTGGTAAAGGGTGGCGATGATTCGTTCTATAATAGTAATACCCGTCGTAGCGTTTCGACCGATGTCACCCGCCACGAAAGTCTCTCTCGACGTGGAAACCCCGCGCCGAAGAGTAAACGCGAAGGCTTACCATACGAAAGAAAACGGTATTATACGCCTGTGGTATGTGCGTCTCGGCTCTGTGATACGCGATCGGCAGAGTTACAAAAAAACGTTGATGGGCCACGATTTCCGTGCGTCTTACATCTTTCGACGATGGGACGATCCACGCGAAGAGTAGTTACGTGCTCGCGCGAGGTGCGATAGCGTCGATTCGCTTTTCTGTACGGGGAGAAATAGAACGATGAGTTGACTTATCGGGTCTTCGTTGGAATTACCGTCGCTGGCATTGTGAACTCCAGATGACCTTGTGATTCCTTCGTCGGGCACTGGTAAAGGGTGGCGATGATTCGTTCTATAATAGAAATACCCGTCGTAGCGATTCGGCCGAGTCACCCGCCACGAAACTCTCTCTCGTCGTGGAATCCCCATGTCGGAGAGTAAAACGCGAAGGCTAACTATATATAAGAAATATATAGTATTATTTATGCCTGTGGTTCTCCGTTTGCCCTACTCTCAGATACGCGACTCGGAGAGTTACGAATAATCGTGATGGACCACGATTTCTGTACGTCTTACATCTTTCGACGATGGGACGATCCACGCGAAGAGATCATTCCTGCTTGCGTGAGGTGCGATAGCGCCGATTCGCTTTTCTGTACGGGGAGAAATAGAACGATGAGTTGACTTATCGGGTCTTCGTTGGAATTACCGTCGCTGGCATTGTAAACTCCAGATGACCTTGTGATTCCTTCGTCGGGCACTGGTAAAGGGTGGCGATGATTCGTTCTATAATAGAAATACCCGTCGTAGCGATTCGGCCGTGTCACCCGCCACGAAAATCTCTCTCGTCGTGGAATCCCCGCGTCGTAGAGTAAACGCGAAGGCTTGCTATAGAAGACTATAGTTTATACGCCTGTGGTTCACCGGTTGCCTGCTCTCCGGGGTACGCGATCGCGCAGGAGTTACGGAAGAACTTGATGGGCCACGATCTCCAAGCGGCTATATCTTTCGACGATGGGACGATTCACGCGAAGAGAACGTTCGTGCATGCGTGAGGTGCGATAGCGTTGATTCGCTTGTCTGTACGGGGAGAAATAGAACGATGAGTTGACTTATCGGGTCTTCGTTGGAATTACCGTCGCTGGCATTGTAAACTCCAGATGACCTTGTGATTCCTTCGTCGGGCACTGGTAAAGGGTGGCGATGATTCGTTCTATAATAGAAATACCCGTCGTAGCGTTTCGACCGATGTCACCCGCCACGAAATTCTCTCTCGTCGTGGAATCCCCGCGTCGGAGAGTAACCGCCGAAGGCTTGCTATAGAAGACTATAGTTTATACGCCTGTGGTTCACCGGTTGCCGGCTCTCCGGGGCACGCGATCGCGCGAAGGTTACGGAGGGACGTGAAGCGCCCGAGCAATGAAACGTCCGCAGGAGGAAACGAGCAACCGCCGAACATTGTTTCGCGACGTTTCCATAATGTATTGTCGTTTCGCTCGCATCCCGCTTCTTTCCCCTAGTTTCCTCGACGCGTAGTTTCGCAGCCTTAGTGGACGAATCATTCTCGATTCGAGGAAAGATATGCAGTGGGGCGTGCAATGAGCCCGCCAGAGACCACGATCTCCAATGCGTCTTTACATCTTTCGACGATGGGATGATCCACGCGAAGAGAACGTTCGTGCTTGCGCGAGGTGCGTTAGCGTCGATTCGCTTTTCTGTACGGGGAGAAATAGAACGATGAGTTGACTTATCGGGTCTTCGTTGGAATTACCGTCGCTGGCATTGTAAACTCCAGATGACCTTGTGATTCCTTCGTCGGGCACTGGTAAAGGGTGGCGATGATTCGTTCTATAATAGAAATACCCGTCGTAGCGATTCGGCCGAGTCACCCGCCACGAAACTGTCTCTCTTTCGTCGTGGAAACCCCGCGTCGGAGAGTAAAACGCGCGAAGGCTGTGACTGTAACATATATATATACAGTATACAATGCCTGTGGTTTTTGCGCGTGTCGGCTCTTCGGTATACGCGATCGGCCAGAGTTACGGAGGGACGGTGAAGCGCACGAGAAATTGAAACGGCCGCACGATTGGAACCGAGCAACCGTCGAACATTGTTTCGCGACGTTTCCATAATGCGTTTTCGTTTCGCTCGCATACCGCTTCTTTTCCCCTAGTCTCTGAGACGCGTTTTCGAGCCGTTCTTCTACTATCGATTCTCGTAGAGAGAAGGGACCGGGTAGTCTGGAAGTGGAACCCGCATCTTGCGTGTACCGTACACGGAATTGAGAGGACCGGCCGTGAAGCTCGTTTTAAAGCCGTGCGTCTGACACCCAACTCTTGCGCGCCAATTTCGCGGCAAGAGATAATATGGGACGAATGACCGGCAAAGAGCCAGCTGTGAAGTCTGTTTTTTTAATCGAATCCGTGGACGTGTGTATGCCGTAGCGTCGCTCGTCGTGTTCGTTCATGGTCGTTCCGAGAGAAAGAACGAAAGCGGTAACGAAGGGACCGGCCGTGAAGCTCGTTTTAAAGCCGCGCGTCTGACACCCAACTCTTGCGCGCCAATTTCGCGGCAAGAGATAACATGGGACGAATGACCGGCAAAGAGCCAGCTGTGAAGTCTTTTTTCATTATTTGCTTTCAATCGATCGATCGGTACGATTCGTGCAACGTTTCGCGCGATGCGACGCGAAAACATGCGCGCAACAATAGATGCGTCTGATCGGAAGAACGCGAGGGTCGACTGCACGCGATGGATTCAGTATCGGGTAGGATACAAAATATATCCCCGTCGTTTCCACGCGTGCGAGTCTTCTGCGTCTTTCGCGGGTTTTTGAATGCACTATACGCCCGGAACGTCGAGAAATATATACATATTACTTGAACGTTTTTCGTCTCGAAAGGCTTCGGTGTCGTCTCCAAGGCGACGCCTGAATCTCCTTCGCGCGCTGGTCGGAGATTCAGGTATCAACTTTTATCTTCTCTTTGAAAGAAGAGAGATATTAGGTCGAACAAATGAGAATAAAATTATATATGTGAAATATAAAATTTATACGATTACCCTGAACGGTGGATCACTTGGCTCGTGGGTCGATGAAGAACGCAGCTAATTGCGCGTCAACGTGTGAACTGCAGGACACATGAACATCGACATTTCGAACGCACATTGCGGTCCACGGATACAATTCCTGGACCACGCCTGGCTGAGGGTCGTTTACGTACCATACACTGCTTGCGTAGCTCTGTCAAATCCCCGCAGTCGTTCACCTCTTCGGATCGAACGTTTTTTTACCGAAGGGCGCAAAGAACGTTTCTGAGTCGGGTTAAGAGAAGGATGCTACGTACGAGCGAACGATGGGTGTCTCGTCGGCGTTTGTCGCGGACACGCGAAAATTCTGTGAATTTCACGGACAGTGTACGTTCTAGTTGTTGCAAAACGATCGGAATCGTTTGTATGGACTCGCGTGAGTGTTCGCGGCGTCGTGCGTCGTTCAATTACGACCGCCCGCGGATACCGCTCCACTGCGATATGGATCTGAGCGACAACTTTTTCGGCTGTTCGTGAGATGAACGGTTTCGTGTGTTTAGAAAAATTTTTTTTCCCGCGCTCCCGACGTCACCTGAAATGATGCGTCAGAGGTGAAAGAAAATATTAAGAAGTCGAGAGAGAGAGAGACTACACACGTTTTATTCATATTTTGTATACCGTGCGTGAGACGGATGTGCACGACACGTCGTATGTCGGTATATTACCGACTGGCCCCAGGGAGATTGTTTTCTTCCTCTCTTACGAATGAGATGTACGTTTCGGAGGATCGTCGTTACCGAAACACACGGCAAAACGAGACTTCTCGCAGCAGAACCTTTATACACAATACACATCGACTCTTTTTACCCCGAGAGAGAGAGAAAAGGTGTATTTCTTTTTTTTATTTTTCGAATTCGACGCACGAACGCTTTGACGACTGGAGAAAAACACGGTGTGTGTTAAAATCGTGCGGGACGAGCATGCGTATTCGTAACGGGTCGAATAGTTCTTATTCCCCGTCGTCGCGTGTCCTCGCTGGACCACCACCGTGCGCTTCCGCCACGTTCAGTTGAATTTCGAAATATATATATATAAAAAGAATCACCATATACTCTCTTTCGGGAGGTGTATTTTTATCGGTTTCTGCTATAGAGAAGAGACGGAGATCGTGTTGTGAGGTGTAACGTTTCTGTATCCCCGTTTCGGAGGATCGTCGTTATCGGCGGAACACACGTCAAAACGAGACTTCTCGCAGAACCTTTATACACAATACACATCGACTCTTTTACCCCGAGAGAGAGAAAAGGTGTTTTTCTTTTTTTTTTATTTTTCGAATTCGACGCACGAACGCTTTGACGACTGGAGAAAAACACGGTGTGTGTTAAAATCGTGCGGGACGAGCATGCGTATTCGTAACGGGTCGAATAGTTCTTATTCCCCGTCGTCGCGTGTCCTCGCTGGACCACCACCGTGCGCTTCCGCCACGTTCAGTTGAATTTCGAAATATATATATATAAAAAGAATCACCATATACTCTCTTTCGGGAGGTGTATTTTTATCGGTTTCTGCTATAGAGAAGAGACGGAGATCGTGTTGTGAGGTGTAACGTTTCTGTATCCCCGTTTCGGAGGATCGTCGTTATCGGCGGAACACACGTCAAAACGAGACTTCTCGCAGAACCTTTATACACAATACACATCGACTCTTTTACCCCGAGAGAGAGAAAAGGTGTTTTTCTTTTTTTTTTATTTTTCGAATTCGACGCACGAACGCTTTGACGACTGGAGAAAAACACGGTGTGTGTTAAAATCGTGCGGGACGAGCATGCGTATTCGTAACGGGTCGAATAGTTCTTATTCCCCGTCGTCGCGTGTCCTCGCTGGACCACCACCGTGCGCTTCCGCCACGTTCAGTTGTATTTCGAAATATATATATATATATAAAAAGAATCACCATATACTCTCTTTCGGGAGGTGTATTTTTATCGGTTTCTGCTATAGAGAAGAGACGGACGATCGTGTGTGACACCACGTGGTAACGTTTCCGTATCCCCGTAAAATACGTTTATCTTTTCTCGTAGAAAAGAGAGAGGAAGAGGCAGGAGCTCCTCTTTGGCGAGGCTTTCGAACGTCGCGTCCCGTCCGCCGGAATATAATGATATAAATATATAACCGCCGCCGACTTTGTGCGAAAGCGTTGAAACGAACGCGTCGGTCGCCCCATGGTGTGTGTTTGTCGTGTCTTCTTTTCCTCTTCTGCACTTCTCTTCACTGTCGATCGCGAGACCGCGCGAGATCCGCTTCGGTCGTCCAGTCCCCGAAAATTCTTCTCGGACGGGCGTTAAAGTTAACCGGAGCGCGAGATCGTCTAGCGAGAGTCTTTTTCGCGAT
>NW_027475746.1:2500-5000 GCF_051020985.1 Nomia melanderi | reverse complement strand
CTTCCCCTCGGACCTTGAAAATCCAGGAGAGGGCCACGTGGAGGTGTCGCGCCGGTTCGTACCCATATCCGCAGCAGGTCTCCAAGGTAAAGAGCCTCTAGTCGATAGATTAATGTAGGTAAGGGAAGTCGGCAAATTGGATCCGTAACTTCGGAATAAGGATTGGCTCTGAGGAGCGGGGCGTGTCGGGCTTGGTCGGGAAGCGGGTCTGGCTGACGTGCCGGGCCTGGGCGAGGTGAACATGTACGGCAACGTGCAGGGATCCGAGCTCGGTCCCGAGCCTTGGCCTCCCGCGGATCTTCCTTGCTGCGAGGCTTTCGCGTAGCGTTCGTCCTCTTCGGCCGCCATTCAACGCTCAGCTCAGAACTGGCACGGACTAGGGGAATCCGACTGTCTAATTAAAACAAAGCATTGCGATGGCCCCCGCGGGTGTTGACGCAATGTGATTTCTGCCCAGTGCTCTGAATGTCAACGTGAAGAAATTCAAAAAAAGCGCGGGTAAACGGCGGGAGTAACTATGACTCTCTTAAGGTAGCCAAATGCCTCGTCATCTAATTAGTGACGCGCATGAATGGATTAACGAGATTCCCTCTGTCCCTATCTACTGGGGTATACAGGTGCACAGCTTCATTCTGGCACAGCCAACCTCTCCTCCACGTGGTGTACCCTGGGAAACTTTCGAGTTTGCCAACGAGGCTCTGGCGCGACTCTCCTGCGAGCGTCCGGGCGGTATTTTATACCGTACGGACCGCGGAGTCGTCAAATACCGTAGCCGGTATGTCTAGCAACGACCCACTGGGGACATCCACCCAGTGGTACGCGAAGCATAACCGGTCGGGGGGCTTGCCTTAACCGGCCGGTCCGCGAGGAGATAAACCTCTCTAATAAATCCGAAACCTTAAGTTATGGTGCGCGGCGAAGGGGTGCGGGCCGTCCTTGCGATGGTCCGTGGTTGGTGGGTGCACCAACCCTTAGCGGCCAACCTCGAGGCACCTGGCGAACCTCGTTGTATTCAGCCTTCCCTCCTGGAAAGGGCGTCACCCGGGAGGGCGACTTCAATTCGTCCCAACTCGTGGGAAAAATATGGGAAGATCTAAAATTAAAAACAAACAAACAAGGAAGATGTCGAGTGATGAGGTCATTAAGGACCTGTTTGAGATAGAGGAGACCCTGGTATCTGAAGGGGAGGATTCACCCCTCCCCGACACTATCAGGATCGATCTGGATGGCTTCCTTGCGGGGCCAAGCCGGAAGAGAAGGATTCAGAAGCCGGAAGGTTCCGAATCGGAATCCGGCGAAGAAGTAAAGAGGCAACCCAAAAGGCGGCCAAAGGGGACAACGCCATTCGAGCGGCTCACAAAGTGGGCTACCCTAGTATTTAACACACTACCACGCTATGGCATCAGCCAACAAATTATGGAAAGTGGAAGTTTTGCCACCCTCCGTAGTGCATTGGACGATGCTTGGAAACAAATAGAGTCCGATGACACGAAGGAGGATGTACAAGAGAGAGAAAAGGAGTTGTCTAGCAAGCTCGACGAAGCTCTAAAGGAAATAAAAGATCTCAAGGATCAGAGATCTGTAGCCTGTAAGAGGCTACATGAGAGGATTGAGGACGCCGAAGGGCGGGCTCAATCTCTCTTAGTAGAGAAAGACACAGAAAGCGAGAAATTACATAAGAAGCTTGAAGAAGCCGAAAGGCGGATTCAAGCTCTCTTAGGAGAAAGAGAGACAGAGAGCGAGAAATTGCGCAAGAAGCTTGAGGAAGCCGAAAGGCGGATTCAAGCTTTGGAAAAAGAAAAGGCATGTGCATGTGCCGAACCAAAGCCAAAGGCTTTGGAAAAGAAATTGTCCACGGCGGTAAGTACGCCAAAGAGGAAGGACATGGTCAAGTCCTACGCGACTGTGACCATGTCTAAGAAAGAGATAATAGAGAAGGGACCGACACGCCATATCGTGACGGTCTACCTTAAAGACAATGACTCCGACTGGGAGCAAACGAGAAAGGCCATGACACAAGGCTTCAGGCCAACAAACGAGAAACTGCAGGTTAAGGCAGTGAAAAAGATAAGTAAAGGAGGCCTCCTCGTCGAAACGGCGACGAAGGAAGGCCTACAGAGGCTCATAAATAATAAGCCCTTGCAAAGCTTGGGACTTAAGATCGGCACTCCGCCGAAAAAGAATCCAAAGATGGTCATTTATAATGTACCAGATTTGGACGAGAATCAGCTGCTTTTCGCTCTAGAAAAGCAAAATAGCGAATCGATATCGCCTGAGGCGATCAAAGAAATAAAGCCCCTGTTTAAGACAGGGAAAGGGAATAGCAAGAATTGGGTGATAGAAGTATCACCCAAAGCAAGAAAAGCGCTCAAGGACAGAGGAAGGCTGTTCCTTGAGTGGCAAGTATGCCACGTACGTGATTACGTAGTGGCAGGGAGATGCTTCCGCTGTCAGGCGTTTGGCCACATAGCCAAACACTGCCGGGCGGTTGCAGATACAT
>NW_027475745.1:0-32920 GCF_051020985.1 Nomia melanderi | reverse complement strand
TTTTACATAGTTTTAAATAGTTTTATATAGTTTTATATAGTTTTATACAGTTTTATATAGTATTATATAGTTCTCCATAGTTTTATATAGCTTTATATAGTTTTATATTGTTTTATCTGTAGTTTTGTTAGTTTTATATAGTTTTATATAGTTTTATATAGTTTTGTTAGTTTTGTATAGTTTTATATAGTTTTATATAGTTTTATATGTAGTTTTGTTAGTTTTATATAGTTTTATATAGTGTTATATAGTTTTATATAGTTTTGTTAGTTACATGGATTATACAGTTTTATACAGTTTTGTATATTTTTACATAGTTTTATACAGTTTTATATAGTTCTATACAGTTTTATATGGTTTTATATAGATTTATTAGTTTTATTAGCTTTATTATAGCTTTATATAGTTTTATATAGTTCTCCATAGTTTTATATAGCTCTATATAGATTTATATAGTTTTATATAGTTTTATATACTTTTGGTAGTTTTATATAGTTTCAGATAGTTTTATATAGTTTTATATAGTTCTATAGAGTTTTATATAGGTTTATATAGTTTTATATAGTTTTATATAGTTCTATAGAGTTTTATATAGGTTTATATAGTTTTATATAGTTTTATATAGTTTTATATTGTTTTATATAGTTTTATATAGTTTTATATAGTTTTATATAGTTTTATATAGTTTTATATAGTTTTATATAGTTTTATATAGTTTTATATAGTTTTATATAGTTTTATATAGTTTTATATAGTTTTATATAATTTTATATAGTTTTATAAAGTTTTATATAGTTTTATATAGTTTTATATAGTTTTATATAGTTTTATATAGTTTTATACAGTTTTTTATAGTTTCGTTAGTTTTATATAGTTTTATACATGTTTATATAGTATTATATGGTTTTATCTAGTGTTATATACTTTTATATAGTACTATAATGTTTTATACAGTTTTCTTAGTTTTATATAGTTTTATATAGTTTTATATATAGTTTTGTTAGTTTTGTATAGTTTCATATAGTTTTATATAGTTTTATATAGTTTCATATAGTTTTATATAGATTTATATAGTTTTGTTAGTTTCATATAGTTTTATATAGTTTTAAATAGTTTTGTTAGTTTTGTATAGTTTTATAGAGTTTTATATAGTTTTATATAGTTTTATATAGTTTTATATAGTTTTATTAGTTTTATATGGTTTTGTACAGTTTTATATAGTTTTATATAGTTTTATATAGTTTCATATAGTTTTGTTAGTTTTGTATAGTTTTATATAGTTTTATATAGTTTTATATAGTTTTGTTAGTTTTATATAGTTTTATATAGTTTTATAGAGTTTTATATAGTTTTATAGGGTTTTATATTGTTTTATATAGTTTTGTTAGTTTAATATAGTTTTATATAGTTTTATATAGTTTTACATAGTGTTATATACTTTTATATAGTACTATATAGTTTTATACAGTTTTCTTAGTTTTATATAGTATTATATAGTTTTGTTAGTTTTGTATAGTTTCCTATAGTCTTATATAGTTTTATATAGGTTTATATAGTTTTATATAGTTTTATATAGTACTATATAGTTTTATATAGTTTTATATAGTTTTTTTAGTTTTATTTAGTTTTATATAGTTTTATACAGTTTTATATAGTTTTATATTGTTTTATATGGTGTTATATAGTTTTATATAGTACTATATAGTTTTATACAGTTTTGTTAGTTTTATATAGTTTTATATAGTTTAATATAGTTTTATAGGGTTTTATATAGTTTTATATAGTTTTATATAGTTTTTTATAGTTTTATATAGTTCTATAGAGTTTTATATAGGTTTATATAGTTTTATATGTAGTTTTGTACGTTTTATATAGTTTTATATAGTTTTATATAGTTTTATATAGTTTTATATAGTTTTATATGGTTATATATAGTTTTATACAGTTTTATATAGTATTACATAGTTTTATATAGTTTTGTTAGTTTTATATAGTTTTATATAGTTTTGTTAGTTTTATATAGTTTTATATAGTTTTATATAGTTTTATATAGTTTTATATAATTCTATAGAGTTTTATATAGTTTTATATATTTTTATATAGTTTATATAGTTTTATACAGTTTCAGACAGTTTTATACAGTTTTATATGGTTTTATATAGATTTAGTAGTTTTATTAGTTTTATATAGTATTATACAGTGTTATATAGTTTTATATAGTTTTATATAGTTTTATAGAGTTTTATATAGTTTTATATAGTTTTGTTAGTTTTATATAGTTTTATATAGTTTTATATAGTTTTATATAGTGATATAGAGTTTTATATAGGATTACATAGTTTTGTTAGTTTTATATAGTTTTATATAGTTTTATATAGTTTTATATAGTTTTATATAGTTTATATAGTTTAATATAGTTTATATGGGTTTATACTGTTTCAGACAGTTTTATATAGTTTTATTAGTTTTATATAGTTTTGTATAGTTTTATATGGTTTTATATAGTTCTACATAGTTTTATAGAGTTTTATATAGTTTTATATAGTTTTATATAGTTTATATATTTTTATTAGTTTTATATAGTTTTGTATAGTTTTATATAGTTTTATATAGTTCTACATAGTTTTATAGAGTTTTATACAGTTTTATATAGTTTTATATAGTTTATATAGTTTTATATAGTTTTATATGGATTTATATAGTTTTATATAGTTTTATATAGCTTTATATGTAGTTTTGTTAGCTTTATATAGTTTTATATAGTGTTATATAGTTTTATATAGTTTTGTTAGTTTTATATAGTTTATATAGTTTTATACAGATTTATATAGTTTTACATAGTTTTATATAGTTTTATATAGTTTTATATAGTTATATATAGTTTTATATAGTTAATATAGTTTTATACAGATTCAGACAGTTTTATATAGTTTTATATAGTTTTATATAGTTTTATTAGTTTTATATAGGTTTATATAGCTTTGTTAGTTTTATATAGTTTTATATAGTTTTATAGAGTTTTATATAGTTTTATATAGTTTTATACAGTTTTATATGGTTTTATATAGATTTATTAGTTTTATTAGTTTTGTTATAGCTTTATATAGTTTTATATAGTATTATACAGTATTATATAGTTTTATATAGTCTTATATACTTTTATTAGTTTTATATAGCTTTATATTGTTTTAAATAGTTTTATATAGGTTTATATAGTTTATATAGTTTTATACAGTTTTATATAGTTTTATATAGTTTTATATAGTTTTATATAGTTTTATATAGTTTTATATTGTTTTATATAGTTTTATATAGTTTTATATAGTTTTATATAGTTTTATTCAGATTTTTGTTAGTGGTATATAGTTGTATATAGTTTTGTTAGTTTTGTATAGATTTATATAGTTTCATATAGTTTTATATAGTTTTATTAGTTATATATAGTTTTGTATAGTTTTATATGGTTTTATATAGTTCTACATAGTTTTATAGAGTTTTATATAGTTTTATATAGTTTTATATAGTTTATATAGTTTTATTAGTTTTATATAGTTTTGTATAGTTTTATATAGTTTTATATAGTTCTACATAGTTTTATAGAGTTTTATACAGTTTTATATAGTTTTATATAGTTTATATAGTTTTATATAGTTTTATATGGATTTATATAGTTTTATATAGTTTTATATAGCTTTATATGTAGTTTTGTTAGTTTTATATAGTTTTATATAGTGTTATATAGTTTTATATAGTTTTGTTAGTTTTATATAGTTTATATAGTTTTATACAGATTTATATAGTTTTACATAGTTTTATATAGTTTTATACAGTTTTATATGGTTTTATATAGATTTATTAGTTTTATTAGTTTTGTTATAGCTTTATATAGTTTTATATAGTATTATACAGTATTATATAGTTTTATATAGTCTTATATACTTTTATTAGTTTTATATAGCTTTATATTGTTTTAAATAGTTTTATATAGGTTTATATAGTTTATATAGTTTTATACAGTTTTATATAGTTTTATATAGTTTTATATAGTTTTATATAGTTTTATATAGTTTTATATTGTTTTATATAGTTTTATATAGTTTTATATAGTTTTATATAGTTTTATTCAGATTTTTGTTAGTGGTATATAGTTGTATATAGTTTTGTTAGTTTTGTATAGATTTATATAGTTTCATATAGTTTTATATAGTTTTATTAGTTATATACAGTTTTATATAGTTTTATTAGTTTCATATCGTTTTATATAGTGGTATATAGTTTTTTATAGTTTTGAATAGTTTTATATAGTTTTATATAGTTTTGTTAGTTTTATATAGTTTTATATACTTTTATATAGTTTTATATAGTTTTAAATAGTTTTATATAGTTTTATATAGTTTTATATAGTTTTATATAGTTTTATATAGTTTTATATAGTTTCATATAGTTTTATATACTTTATATAGTTTTATATAGTTTTGTTAGTTTTGTATAGTTTTATATAGTTTTGTATAGTTTTATATAGTTTTATATAGTTTTATATAGTTTTGTATAGTTTTATATAGTTTTATATAGTTATATATAGTTTTATACAGTACTATATAGTTTATATAGTTTTATACAGTTTCAGATAGTTTAATATAGTTTTATATAGTTTTATATAGTTTTAATAGAATTTTATAGTTTTACATAGTTTTATTTAGCTCTATGTAGTTTGACATAGTTTTATTAGTTTTATATAGTTTGACATAGTTTTATACGGTTCTATATAGTTTTATATAGTTTTATATAGTATTATATATTTTTATATGGTTTTATATAGTTTTATATAGTTTTATTAGTTTTATATTGTTTTATATAGTTTTATATCGCTTTGTTAGTTTTTTATAGTTTTATAGAGTTTTGTTAGTTTTATATAGTGTTATATATTTTTATATAGTACTATATAGTCCTATACAGTTTTGTTAGTTTTATATAGTTTTATATAGTTTTGTTAGTTTTGTATAGTTTTATATAGTTTTATATAGTTTTATATAGTTATATTACTTTTATGAAGTTTTGTATAGTTTTATATAGTTTTGTATAGTTTTGTTAGTTTTATGTAGTTTTATATAGTTTTATATAGTTTATATAGATTTATACAGTTTCAGACAGTTTTATGTAGTTTTATACAGTTATATATGGTTTTATATAGATTTAGTAGTTTTATATAGTTTTATAGAGTTTTATATAGTTTTATATAGTTTTATACAGTTTTATATGGTTTTATATAGATTTATTAGTTTTATTAGTTTTATTATAGCTTTATATAGTTTTATATAGTATTATACAGTATTATATAGTTTTATATAGTCTTATATAGTTTTATTAGTTTCATATAGCTTTATATTGTTTTAAATAGTTTTATATAGGTTTATATAGTTTATATAGTTTTATACAGTTTTATATAGTTTTATATAGTTTCATATAGTTTTATATAGTTTTATATAGTTTTATATAGTTTTATATTGTTTTATATAGTTTTATGTAGTTTTATATAGTTTTATATAGTTTTATATAGTTTTATATAGTTTTATATAGTTTTATATAGTTTTATATAGTTTTATATAGTTTTATATAGTTTTATATAGTTTTATATAGTTTTATATAGTTTTATATAGTTTTATATAGTTTTATATAGTTTTATATAGTTTTATATAGTTTTATATAGTTTATATAGTTTTATATAGTTTTGTTAGTTTTGTATAGTTTTATATAGTTTTGTATAGTTTTATATAGTTTTATATAGTTTTATATAGTTTTGTTAGTTTTATATAGTTTTATATAGCTTTGTTAGTTTTATATACTTTTATATAGTTTATATAGTTTTTAATACTTTTATATAGTTCATATAGTTTTATACAGTTTGAGATAGTTTAATATAGTTTTATATAGTTTTATATAGTTTTAATAGAATTTTATAGTTTTACATAGTTTTATTTATCTCTATGTAGTTTGACATAGTTTTATTAGTTTTATATAGTTTGACATAGTTTTATACGGTTCTATATAGTTTTATATAGTTTTATATGGTTTTATATCGTTTTATATAGTTTTATATTGTTTTATATGTAGTTTTGTTAGTTTTATATAGTTTTAAATAGTTTTATATAGTTTTGTTAGTTTTGTATAGTTTTATACAGTTCTATATAGTTTTATATGTAGTTTTGTTAGTTTTATGTAGTTCTATATAGTACTATATAGTTTTATATAGTTTTATTCGTTTTATATAGTTCTATATAGTTTTGTATAGTTTTATATAGTTTTGTTAGTTTTATATAGTTTCATATAGTTTTATATAGTTTTATATAGTTTTATATAGTTTTATACAGATTTTTGTTAGTGGTATATAGTTGTATATAGTTTTGTTAGTTTTGTATAGTTTTATATAGTTTTATATAGTTTAATATAGTTTTATATAGTTTTATATATTTTTATATAGTTTTATTAGTTATATACAGTTTTATATAGTTTTATTAGTTTTATATCGTTTTATATAGTGGTATATAGTTTTATATAGTTTTGTATAGTTTTATATAGTTTTATATAGTTTTACATAGTTTTAAATAGTTTTATATAGTTTTATACAGTTTTATATAGTATTATATAGTTCTCCATAGTTTTATATAGCTTTATATAGTTTTATATTGTTTTATATGTAGTTTTGTTAGTTTTATATAGTTTTATATAGTGTTATATAGTTTTATATAGTTTTGTTAGTTTTATATAGTTTATACAGTTTTATACAGTTTTATATATTTATACATAGTTTTATATAGTTTTATATAGTTTTATACAGTTTTATATGGTTTTATATAGATTTATTAGTTTTATTAGCTTTATTATAGCTTTATATAGTTTTATATAGTTCTCCATAGTTTTATATAGCTCTATATAGATTTATATAGTTTTATATAGTTTTATATACCTTTGGTAGTTTTATATAGTTTCATATAGTTTTATATAGTTTTATATAGTTATAAAGAGTTTTATATAGGTTTATATAGTTTTATATAGTTTTATATAGTTTTATATGGCGATATAGAGTTTTATATAGGATAACATAGTTTTGTTAGTTTTATATAGTTTTTTATAGTTATATATAGTTTGATATAGTTTTATATAATTTTATACAGGTTTGTATAGTTTTATATAGTTTTATATAGTGTTATGTACTTTTATATAGTACTGTATAGTTTTATACAGTTTTCTTAGTTTTATATATAGTTTTATATAGTTTTATATACAGTTTTGTTAGTTTTGTATAGTTTTATATAGTTTTATATAGTTTTGTTAGTTTTATATAGTTTTATATAGTTTTATAGACTTTTATATAGGTTTATATAGTTTTATATAGTTTTGTTAGTTTTGTATAGTTTCATATAGTTTTATATTGTTTTATATAGTTTTGTTAGTTTTGCATAATTTTATATAGTTTTATATAGTTTTATATAGTTTTATATAGCTTTGTTAGTTTTGTATAGTTTTATATAGTTTTATATAGTTTTGTTAGTTTTATATAGCTTTATATAGTTCTATAGACTTTTATATAGGTTTATATAGTTTTATATAGTTTTGTTAGTTTTGTATAGTTTCATATATTTTTATATGGTTTTATATAGTTTTATAGTGTTTTATATTGTTTTGTTAGTTTTGTATAGTTTCATATATTTTTATATGGTTTTATATAGTTTTATAGTGTTTTATATTGTTTTATATTGTTTTATATAGTTTTGTTAGTTTTATATACTTTTATATAGTTTTATATAGTGTTATACAGATTTATAGAGTTTTATATAGTTTTATATAGTTTTGTTAGTTTTATATAGTTTTATATAGTTTTATATAGTTTTATATAGTTTTATATAGTTTTATATAGTTTTATATAGTTTTATATAGTTTTATGTAGTTTTATTAGTTTTATATAGTTTTGTACAGTTTTATATAGTTTTACATAGTTTTATATAGTTTTATATAGTTTCATATAGTTTTGTTAGTTTTGTATAGTTTTATATAGTTTTATACAGTTTTGTTAGTTTTATATAGTTTTATATAGTTTTATATAGTTTTGTTAGTTTTGTATAGTTTTATATGGTTTTATATAGTTTTGTTAGTTTTGTATAATTTTATATAGTTTTATATAGTTTCATATAGTTTTGTTAGTTTTGTATAGTTTTATATAGTTTTATACAGTTTTGTTAGTTTTATATAGTTTTATATAGTTTTATATAGTTTTGTTAGTTTTGTATAGTTTTATATGGTTTTATATAGTTTTGTTGGTTTTGTATAATTTTATATAGTTTTATATAGTTTTATATAGTTTTATATAGTTTTATATAGTTTTATATAGTTTTATATAGTTTTATATAGTTTTATATAGTTTTGTTAGTTTTGTATAGTTTTATATATTTTTATATAGTTTTACATAGTTTAATATAGTTTTGTTAGTTTTATATAGTTTTATATAGTGTTATATAGTTTTGTTAGTTTTATATAGTTTTATATAGTTCTATAGACTTTTATATAGGTTTATATAGTTTTATATAGTTTTGATAGTTTTGTATAGTTTGATATAGTTTTATATGGTTTTATATAGTTTTATATAGTTTTATATAGTTTTATATAGTTTTGTTAGTTTCGTATAATTTTATATAGTTTTATATAGTTTTATATAGTTTTATATAGTTTTATATAGTTTTATATAGTTTTGTTAGTTTTGTATAGTTTTATATATTTTTATATAGTTTTACATAGTTTAATATAGTTTTGTTAGTTTTATATAGTTTTATATAGTGTTATATAGTTTTAAATAGTTTTATATAGTTTTATATAGTTTTATATAGTTTTATATAGTGTTAATCGTTTTACATAATTTTATATAGTTTTGTTAGTTTTATATAGTTTTATATAGTGTTATATAGATTTATATAGTTTTGTTAGTTTTATATAGTTTATATAGTTTTATACAGTTTTATATAGTTTTATATAGTTTTATACACTTTTATATGGTTTTATATAGATTTATTAGTTTTATTAGCTTTATTATAGCTTTATATAGTTTTATATAGTATTATATAGTTTTATATAGTTTTACATAGTTCTCCATAGTTTTATATAGCTCTATACAGATTTATATAGTTTTATATAGTTTTATATAGTTTTGTTAGTTTTATATAGTTTTATATAGTTTTGTTAGCTTTATATAGTTTCATATAGTTTTATATAGTTTTAAATAGTTTTATATAGTTTTATATAGTTTTATATAGTTTTATTCGTTTTACATAGTTTTATATAGTTTTGTTAGTTTTATATAGTTTTATATAGTGTTATATAGATTTATATAGTTTTGTTAGTTTTATATAGTTTATATAGTTTTATACAGTTTTATATAGTTTTACATAGTTTTATACACTTTTATATGGTTTTATATAGATTTATTAGTTTTATTAGCTTTATTATAGCTTTATATAGTTTTATATAGTATTATATAGTTTTATATAGTTTTATATAGTTCTCCATAGTTTTATATAGCTCTATATAGATTTATATAGTTTTATATGGTTTTATATAGTTTTATATAGTACTATATAGTTTTATATAGTTTTATATACTTTTGGTAGTTTTATATAGTTTCATATAGTTTTATATAGTTTTATATAGTTCTATAGAGTTTTATATAGGTTTATATAGTTTTATATAGTTTTATATAGTTTTATATAGTTTTATATAGTTTCATATAGTTTTGTTAGTTTTGTATAGTTTTATATAGTTTTATATAGTTTTGTTAGTTTTATATAGTTTTATATAGTTTTGTTAGTTTTATATAGTTTCATATAATTTTATATAGTTTTCTAGAGTTTTATATAGTTTTATATAGTTTTGTTAGTTTTATATAGCTTTATATAGTTTTATATAGTTTTATATAGTTTTATATAGTTTTGTTAGTTTTATATAGTTTTATATAGTTTTATATAGTTTTGTTAGTTTTGTACTGTTTTATATAGTTTTACATAGTTTTATATAGTTTTATAGAGTTTTATATAGTTTTATATAGTTTTATATAGTTTTATATAGTTTTATATAGTTTTATATAGTTTTATATGGTTTTATCTAGTGTTACATAGTTTTATATAGTACTATATAGTTTTACACAGTTTTCTTAGTTTTATATAGTTTTATATAGTTTTGTATTGTTTTGTTAGTTTTATACAGTTTTATATAGTTTTATATAGTTTTATATAGTTTTATATAGTTTTATATAGTTTATATAGTTTTATACAGTTTCAGACAGTTTTATATAGTTTTATACAGTTTTATATGGTTTTATATAGATTTGGTTGTTTTATATAGTTTTATATAGTTTTGTTTGTTATATACAGTTTAATATTGTTTTATATAGTTTTATATAGTTTTATATAGTTTATATAGTTTTATACAGTTTCAGACAGTTTTATATAGTTTTATATAGTTTTATATAGTTTTATATAGTTTTATTTATATAGTGGTATATAGTTTTATATAGTTTTGTATAGTTTTATATAGTTTTATATAGTTTTGTTAGATTTATATAGTTTTACATAGTTTTATATAGTTTTATACAGTTTTATATAGTATTATATAGTTCTCCATAGTTTTATATAGCTTTATATTGTTTTATATCGCTTTATATAGTTTTATATTGTTTTATATGTAGTTTTGTTAGTTTTATATAGTTTTAAATAGTTTTATATAGTTTTGTTAGTTTTGTATAGTTTTATACAGTTCTATATAGTTTTATATGTAGTTTTGTTAGTTTTATATAGTTTTATATAGTATTATATAGTTTTATATAGTTTTGTTAGTTATATAGTTTATAGAGTTTTATACAGTTTTATATATTATTACATAGTTTCATATAGTTTTATGTAGTTCTATATAGTACTATATAGTTTTATATAGTTTTATTCGTTTTATATAGTTCTATATAGTTTTGTATAGTTTTATATAGTTTTGTTAGTTTTATATAGTTTCATATAGTTTTATATAGTTTTATATAGTTTTATATAGTTTTATATTGTTTTATATGTAGTTTTGTTAGTTTTATATAGTTTTATATAGTGTTATATAGTTTTATATAGTTTTGTTAGTTTTATATAGTTTATACAGTTTTATACAGTTTTATATATTTATACATAGTTTTATATAGTTTTATATAGTTTTATACAGTTTTATATGGTTTTATATAGATTTATTAGTTTTATTAGCTTTATTATAGCTTTATATAGTTTTATATAGTTCTCCATAGTTTTATATAGCTCTATATAGATTTATATAGTTTTATATAGTTTTATATACCTTTGGTAGTTTTATATAGTTTCATATAGTTTTATATAGTTTTATATAGTTCTAAAGAGTTTTATATAGGTTTATATAGTTTTATATAGTTTTATATAGTTTTATATGGCGATATAGAGTTTTATATAGGATAACATAGTTTTGTTAGTTTTATATAGTTTTTTATAGTTATATATAGTTTGATATAGTTTTATATAATTTTATACAGGTTTGTATAGTTTTATATAGTTTTATATAGTGTTATGTACTTTTATATAGTACTGTATAGTTTTATACAGTTTTCTTAGTTTTATATAGTTTTATATAGTTTTATATACAGTTTTGTTAGTTTTGTATAGTTTTATATAGTTTTATATAGTTTTGTTAGTTTTATATAGTTTTATATAGTTTTATAGACTTTTATATAGGTTTATATAGTTTTATATAGTTTTGTTAGTTTTGTATAGTTTCATATAGTTTTATATTGTTTTATATAGTTTTGTTAGTTTTGTATAATTTTATATAGTTTTATATAGTTTTATATAGTTTTATATAGCTTTGTTAGTTTTGTATAGTTTTATATAGTTTTATATAGTTTTGTTAGTTTTATATAGCTTTATATAGTTCTATAGACTTTTATATAGGTTTATATAGTTTTATATAGTTTTGTTAGTTTTGTATAGTTTCATATATTTTTATATGGTTTTATATAGTTTTATAGTGTTTTATATTGTTTTGTTAGTTTTGTATAGTTTCATATATTTTTATATGGTTTTATATAGTTTTATAGTGTTTTATATTGTTTTATATTGTTTTATATAGTTTTGTTAGTTTTATATACTTTTATATAGTTTTATATAGTGTTATACAGTTTTATAGAGTTTTATATAGTTTTATATAGTTTTGTTAGTTTTATATAGTTTTATATAGTTTTATATAGTTTTATATAGTTTTATATAGTTTTATATAGTTTTATATAGTTTTATGTAGTTTTATTAGTTTTATATAGTTTTGTACAGTTTTATATAGTTTTACATAGTTTTATATAGTTTTATATAGTTTCATATAGTTTTGTTAGTTTTGTATAGTTTTATATAGTTTTATACAGTTTTGTTAGTTTTATATAGTTTTATATAGTTTTATATAGTTTTGTTAGTTTTGTATAGTTTTATATGGTTTTATATAGTTTTGTTAGTTTTGTATAATTTTATATAGTTTTATATAGTTTCATATAGTTTTGTTAGTTTTGTATAGTTTTATATAGTTTTATACAGTTTTGTTAGTTTTATATAGTTTTATATAGTTTTATATAGTTTTGTTAGTTTTGTATAGTTTTATATGGTTTTATATAGTTTTGTTAGTTTTGTATAATTTTATATAGTTTTATATAGTTTTATATAGTTTTATATAGTTTTATATAGTTTTATATAGTTTTATATAGTTTTATATAGTTTTATATAGTTTTATATAGTTTTGTTAGTTTTGTATAGTTTTATATATTTTTATATAGTTTTACATAGTTTAATATAGTTTTGTTAGTTTTATATAGTTTTATATAGTTTTATATAGTTTTGTTAGTTTTGTACTGTTTTATATAGTTTTACATAGTTTTATATAGTTTTATAGAGTTTTATATAGTTTTATATAGTTTTATATAGTTTTATATAGTTTTATATAGTTTTATATAGTTTTATATGGTTTTATCTAGTGTTACATAGTTTTATATAGTACTATATAGTTTTATACAGTTTTCTTAGTTTTATATAGTTTTATATAGTTTTGTATTGTTTTGTTAGTTTTATACAGTTTTATATAGTTTTATATAGTTTTATATAGTTTTATATAGTTTTATATAGTTTATATAGTTTTATACAGTTTCAGACAGTTTTATATAGTTTTATACAGTTTTATATGGTTTTATATAGATTTGGTTGTTTTATATAGTTTTATATAGTTTTGTTTGTTATATACAGTTTAATATTGTTTTATATAGTTTTATATAGTTTTATATAGTTTATATAGTTTTATACAGTTTCAGACAGTTTTATATAGTTTTATATAGTTTTATATAGTTTTATATAGTTTTATTTATATAGTG
The DNA here is from genome assembly GCF_051020985.1 of Nomia melanderi. Taxonomy (NCBI): domain Eukaryota; kingdom Metazoa; phylum Arthropoda; class Insecta; order Hymenoptera; family Halictidae; genus Nomia; species Nomia melanderi. The sequence continues at coordinate 19,473 of NW_027475745.1, read as the reverse complement.
GTATATAGTTTTATATAGTTTTGTATAGTTTTATATAGTTTTATATAGTTTTGTTAGATTTATATAGTTTTACATAGTTTTATATAGTTTTATACAGTTTTATATAGTATTATATAGTTCTCCATAGTTTTATATAGCTTTATATTGTTTTATATCGCTTTATATAGTTTTATATTGTTTTATATGTAGTTTTGTTAGTTTTATATAGTTTTAAATAGTTTTATATAGTTTTGTTAGTTTTGTATAGTTTTATACAGTTCTATATAGTTTTATATGTAGTTTTGTTAGTTTTATATAGTTTTATATAGTATTATATAGTTTTATATAGTTTTGTTAGTTATATAGTTTATAGAGTTTTATACAGTTTTATATATTATTACATAGTTTCATATAGTTTTATGTAGTTCTATATAGTACTATATAGTTTTATATAGTTTTATTCGTTTTATATAGTTCTATATAGTTTTGTATAGTTTTATATAGTTTTGTTAGTTTTATATAGTTTCATATAGTTTTATATAGTTTTATATAGTTTTATATAGTTTTATATTGTTTTATATGTAGTTTTGTTAGTTTTATATAGTTTTATATAGTGTTATATAGTTTTATATAGTTTTGTTAGTTTTATATAGTTTATACAGTTTTATACAGTTTTATATATTTATACATAGTTTTATATAGTTTTATATAGTTTTATACAGTTTTATATGGTTTTATATAGATTTATTAGTTTTATTAGCTTTATTATAGCTTTATATAGTTTTATATAGTTCTCCATAGTTTTATATAGCTCTATATAGATTTATATAGTTTTATATAGTTTTATATACCTTTGGTAGTTTTATATAGTTTCATATAGTTTTATATAGTTTTATATAGTTCTAAAGAGTTTTATATAGGTTTATATAGTTTTATATAGTTTTATATAGTTTTATATGGCGATATAGAGTTTTATATAGGATAACATAGTTTTGTTAGTTTTATATAGTTTTTTATAGTTATATATAGTTTGATATAGTTTTATATAATTTTATACAGGTTTGTATAGTTTTATATAGTTTTATATAGTGTTATGTACTTTTATATAGTACTGTATAGTTTTATACAGTTTTCTTAGTTTTATATAGTTTTATATAGTTTTATATACAGTTTTGTTAGTTTTGTATAGTTTTATATAGTTTTATATAGTTTTGTTAGTTTTATATAGTTTTATATAGTTTTATAGACTTTTATATAGGTTTATATAGTTTTATATAGTTTTGTTAGTTTTGTATAGTTTCATATAGTTTTATATTGTTTTATATAGTTTTGTTAGTTTTGTATAATTTTATATAGTTTTATATAGTTTTATATAGTTTTATATAGCTTTGTTAGTTTTGTATAGTTTTATATAGTTTTATATAGTTTTATATAGTTTTGTTAGTTTTATATAGCTTTATATAGTTCTATAGACTTTTATATAGGTTTATATAGTTTTATATAGTTTTGTTAGTTTTGTATAGTTTCATATATTTTTATATGGTTTTATATAGTTTTATAGTGTTTTATATTGTTTTGTTAGTTTTGTATAGTTTCATATATTTTTATATGGTTTTATATAGTTTTATAGTGTTTTATATTGTTTTATATTGTTTTATATAGTTTTGTTAGTTTTATATACTTTTATATAGTTTTATATAGTGTTATACAGTTTTATAGAGTTTTATATAGTTTTATATAGTTTTGTTAGTTTTATATAGTTTTATATAGTTTTATATAGTTTTATATAGTTTTATATAGTTTTATATAGTTTTATATAGTTTTATGTAGTTTTGTTAGTTTTATATAGTTTTATATAGTTTTATATAGTTTTGTTAGTTTTGTATAGTTTTATATGGTTTTATATAGTTTTGTTAGTTTTGTATAATTTTATATAGTTTTATATAGTTTTATATAGTTTTATATAGTTTTATATAGTTTTATATAGTTTTATATAGTTTTATATAGTTTTATATAGTTTTATATAGTTTTGTTAGTTTTGTATAGTTTTATATATTTTTATATAGTTTTACATAGTTTAATATAGTTTTGTTAGTTTTATATAGTTTTATATAGTGTTATATGGTTTTGTTAGTTTTATATAGTTTTATATAGTTCTATAGACTTTTATATAGGTTTATATAGTTTTATATAGTTTTGATAGTTTTGTATAGTTTGATATAGTTTTATATCGTTTTATATAGTTTTATATAGTTTTATATAGTTTTATATAGTTTTATATAGTTGTGTTAGTTTTATATAGTTTTATATAGTTTTATATAGTTTTGTTAGTTTCGTATAGTTTTATATAGTTTTATATAGTTTTATATAGTTTTATATAGTTTTATATAGTTTTGTTAGTTTTGTATAGTTTTATATATTTTTATATAGTTTTACATAGTTTAATATAGTTTTGTTAGTTTTATATAGTTTTATATAGTGTTATATAGTTTTAAATAGTTTTATATAGTTTTATATAGTTTTATATAGTTTTATATAGTGTTATTCGTTTTACATAATTTTATATAGTTTTGTTAGTTTTATATAGTTTTATATAGTGTTATATAGATTTATATAGTTTTGTTAGTTTTATATAGTTTATATAGTTTTATACAGTTTTATATAGTTTTATATAGTTTTATACACTTTTATATGGTTTTATATAGATTTATTAGTTTTATTAGCTTTATTATAGCTTTATATAGTTTTATATAGTATTATATAGTTTTATATAGTTTTACATAGTTCTCCATAGTTTTATATAGCTCTATACAGATTTATATAGTTTTATATAGTTTTATATAGTTTTGTTAGTTTTATATAGTTTTATATAGTTTTGTTAGCTTTATATAGTTTCATATAGTTTTGTTAGTTTTGGATAGTTTTATATAGTTTTATATAGTTTTGTTAGTTTTGTATTGTGTTATATAGTATTATATAGTTTTGATAGTTTTGTTAGTTTTATATAGTTTTATATAGTTTTATATAGTTTTATATAGTTTTGTTAGTTTTGTATAGTTTTATATATTTTTATATATTTTTATATAGTTTTATATAGTTTTATATGGTTTTGTTAGTTTTGTATAGTTTTATACAGTTTTATATAGTTTTATATAGTTTTGTTAGTTTTATATAGTTTTATATAGTTTCATATATTGTTATATAGTTTTATATAGTTTTATAGAGTTTTATATAGTTTTATATAGTTTTATTAGTTATATACAGTTTTATATAGTTTTATTAGTTTTATATCGTTTTATATAGTTTTATATAGTTTTGATAGTTTTGTTAGTTTTATATAGTTTTATATAGTTTTGGTAGTTTTGTACTGTTTTATATAGTTTTACATAGTTTTATATAGTTTTATAGAGTTTTATATAGTTTTATATAGTTTTATATAGTTTTATTAGTTTTATATAGTTTTGTACAGTTTTATATAGTTTTATATAGTTTTATATAGTTTCATATAGTTTCGTTAGTTTTGTATAGTTTATATAGTTTTATATAGTTTTGTTAGTTTTGTATAGTTTTATATAGTTTTATATAGTTTTATATGGTTTTGTTAGTTTTGTATAGTTTTATTCAGTTTTATATAGTTTTATATAGTTTTGTTAGGTTTGTATAGTTTTATATAGTTTTGTTAGTTTTATATAGTTTTATATAGTTTTATATAGTTTTAAATAGTTTTATATAGTTTTATATAGTTTTATATAGTTTTATTCGTTTTACATAGTTTTATATAGTTTTGTTAGTTTTATATAGTTTTATATAGTGTTATATAGATTTATATAGTTTTGTTAGTTTTATATAGTTTATATAGTTTTATACAGTTTTATATAGTTTTATATAGTTTTATACACTTTTATATGGTTTTATATAGATTTATTAGTTTTATTAGCTTTATTATAGCTTTATATAGTTTTATATAGTATTATATAGTTTTATATAGTTTTATATAGTTCTCCATAGTTTTATATAGCTCTATATAGATTTATATAGTTTTATATGGTTTTATATAGTTTTACATAGTTTTATATAGTTTTATAGAGTTTTATATAGTTTTATATAGTTTTATATAGTTTTATATAGTTTTATATAGTTTTATATAGTTTTATATGGTTTTATCTAGTGTTACATAGTTTTATATAGTACTATATAGTTTTATACAGTTTTCTTAGTTTTATATAGTTTTATATAGTTTTGTATTGTTTTGTTAGTTTTATACAGTTTTATATAGTTTTATATAGTTTTATATAGTTTTATATAGTTTTATATAGTTTATATAGTTTTATACAGTTTCAGACAGTTTTATATAGTTTTATACAGTTTTATATGGTTTTATATAGATTTAGTTGTTTTATATAGTTTTATATAGTTTTGTTTGTTATATACAGTTTAATATTGTTTTATATAGTTTTATATAGTTTTATATAGTTTATATAGTTTTATACAGTTTCAGACAGTTTTATATAGTTTTATATAGTTTTATATAGTTTTATATAGTTTTATTTATATAGTGGTATATAGTTTTATATAGTTTTGTATAGTTTTATATAGTTTTATATAGTTTTGTTAGATTTATATAGTTTTACATAGTTTTATATAGTTTTACATAGTTTTATATAGTTTTATACAGTTTTATGTAGTATTATATAGTTCTCCATAGTTTTATATAGCTTTATATTGTTTTATATCGCTTTATATAGTTTTATATTGTTTTATATGTAGTTTTGTTAGTTTTATATAGTTTTAAATAGTTTTATATAGTTTTGTTAGTTTTGTATAGTTTTATACAGTTCTATATAGTTTTATATGTAGTTTTGTTAGTTTTATATAGTTTTATATAGTATTATATAGTTTTATATAGTTTTGTTAGTTATATAGTTTATAGAGTTTTATACAGTTTTATATATTTTTACATAGTTTCATATAGTTTTATGTAGTTCTATATAGTACTATATAGTTTTATATAGTTTTATTCGTTTTATATAGTTCTATATAGTTTTGTATAGTTTTATATAGTTTTGTTAGTTTTATATAGTTTCATATAGTTTTATATAGTTTTATGTAGTTTTATATAGTTTTATACAGATTTTTGTTAGTGGTATATAGTTGTATATAGTTTTGTTAGTTTTGTATAGTTTTATATAGTTTTATATAGTTTAATATAGTTTTATATAGTTTTATATATTTTTATATAGTTTTATTAGTTATATACAGTTTTATATAGTTTTATTAGTTTTATATCGTTTTATATAGTGGTATATAGTTTTATATAGTTTTGTATAGTTTTATATAGTTTTATATAGTTTTACATAGTTTTAAATAGTTTTATATAGTTTTATACAATTTTATATAGTATTATATAGTTCTCCATAGTTTTATATAGCTTTATATAGTTTTATATTGTTTTATATGTAGTTTTGTTAGTTTTATATAGTTTTATATAGTGTTATATAGTTTTATATAGTTTTGTTAGTTTTATATAGTTTATACAGTTTTATACAGTTTTATATATTTATACATAGTTTTATATAGTTTTATATAGTTTTATACAGTTTTATATGGTTTTATATAGATTTATTAGTTTTATTAGCTTTATTATAGCTTTATATAGTTTTATATAGTTCTCCATAGTTTTATATAGCTCTATATAGATTTATATAGTTTTATATAGTTTTATATACCTTTGGTAGTTTTATATAGTTTCATATAGTTTTATATAGTTTTATATAGTTCTAAAGAGTTTTATATAGGTTTATATAGTTTTATATAGTTTTATATAGTTTTATATGGCGATATAGAGTTTTATATAGGATAACATAGTTTTGTTAGTTTTATATAGTTTTTTATAGTTATATATAGTTTGATATAGTTTTATATAATTTTATACAGGTTTGTATAGTTTTATATAGTTTTATATAGTGTTATGTACTTTTATATAGTACTGTATAGTTTTATACAGTTTTCTTAGTTTTATATAGTTTTATATAGTTTTATATACAGTTTTGTTAGTTTTGTATAGTTTTATATAGTTTTATATAGTTTTGTTAGTTTTATATAGTTTTATATAGTTTTATAGACTTTTATATAGGTTTATATAGTTTTATATAGTTTTGTTAGTTTTGTATAGTTTCATATAGTTTTATATTGTTTTATATAGTTTTGTTAGTTTTGTATAATTTTATATAGTTTTATATAGTATTATATAGTTTTATATAGCTTTGTTAGTTTTGTATAGTTTTATATAGTTTTATATAGTTTTGTTAGTTTTATATAGCTTTATATAGTTCTATAGACTTTTATATAGGTTTATATAGTTTTATATAGTTTTGTTAGTTTTGTATAGTTTCATATATTTTTATATGGTTTTATATAGTTTTATAGTGTTTTATATTGTTTTGTTAGTTTTGTATAGTTTCATATATTTTTATATGGTTTTATATAGTTTTATAGTGTTTTATATTGTTTTATATTGTTTTATATAGTTTTGTTAGTTTTATATAGTTGCAATATAGTTTCATATTGTTTTATATAGTTTTATATAGTTTTATAGAGTTTTATATTGTTTTATAGAGTTTTATATTGTTTTATATAGTTTTGTTAGTTTTATATGGTTTTATATAGTTTTATATAGTTTTCTGTAGTTCTATAGACTTTTATATAGGTTTATACAGTTTTATATAGTTTTATACAGTTTTATATTGTTTTATATGTAGTTTTGTTAGTTTTATATACTTTTATATAGTTTTATATAGTGTTATACAGTTTTATAGAGTTTTATATAGTTTTATATAGTTTTGTTAGTTTTATATAGTTTTATATAGTTTTATATAGTTTTATATAGTTTTATATAGTTTTATATAGTTTTATGTAGTTTTATTAGTTTTATATAGTTTTGTACAGTTTTATATAGTTTTACATAGTTTTATATAGTTTTATATAGTTTCATATAGTTTTGTTAGTTTTGTATAGTTTTATATAGTTTTATACAGTTTTGTTAGTTTTATATAGTTTTATATAGTTTTATATAGTTTTGTTAGTTTTGTATAGTTTTATATGGTTTTATATAGTTTTGTTAGTTTTGTATAATTTTATATAGTTTTATATAGTTTTATATAGTTTTATATAGTTTTATATAGTTTTATATAGTTTTATATAGTTTTATATAGTTTTATATAGTTTTGTTAGTTTTGTATAGTTTTATATATTTTTATATAGTTTTACATAGTTTAATATAGTTTTGTTAGTTTTATATAGTTTTATATAGTGTTATATAGTTTTGTTAGTTTTATATAGTTTTATATAGTTCTATAGACTTTTATATAGGTTTATATAGTTTTATATAGTTTTGATAGTTTTGTATAGTTTCATATAGTTTTATATGGTTTTATATAGTTTTATATAGTTTTATATAGTTTTATATAGTTTTATATAGTTTTATATAGTTGTGTTAGTTTTATATAGTTTTATATAGTTTTATATAGTTTTGTTAGTTTCGTATAATTTTATATAGTTTTATATAGTTTTATATAGTTTTATATAGTTGTATATAGTTTTGTTAGTTTTGTATAGTTTTATATATTTTTATATAGTTTTACATAGTTTAATATAGTTTTGTTAGTTTTATATAGTTTTATATAGTGTTATATAGTTTTAAATAGTTTTATATAGTTTTATATAGTTTTATATAGTTTTATATAGTGTTATTCGTTTTACATAATTTTATATAGTTTTGTTAGTTTTATATAGTTTTATATAGTGTTATATAGATTTATATAGTTTTGTTAGTTTTATATAGTTTATATAGTTTTATACAGTTTTATATAGTTTTATATAGTTTTATACACTTTTATATGGTTTTATATAGATTTATTAGTTTTATTAGCTTTATTATAGCTTTATATAGTTTTATATAGTATTATATAGTTTTATATAGTTTTACATAGTTCTCCATAGTTTTATATAGCTCTATATAGATTTATATAGTTTTATATAGTTTTATATAGTTTTATATAGTACTATATAGTTTTATAAAGTTTTATATACTTTTGGTAGTTTTATATAGTTTCATATAGTTTTATATAGTTTTATATAGTTCTATAGAGTTTTATATAGGTTTATATAGTTTTATATAGTTTTATATAGTTTTATATAGTTTTATATAGTGATATAGAGTTTTATATAGGATTACATAGTTTTGTTAGTTTTATATAGTTTTTTATAGTTTTATATAGTTTTATATAGTTTCGTTAGTTTTATATAGTTTTATACAGGTTTATATAGTTTTATATGGTTTTATATAGTGTTATATACTTTTATATAGTACTATATAGTTTTATACAGTTTTCTTAGTTTTATATAGTTTTATATAGTTTTATATATAGTTTTGTTAGTTTTGTATAGTTTCATATAGTTTTATAGAGTTTTATATAGTTTTATATAGTTTTGTTAGTTTTATATAGTTTTATATAGTTTTGTTAGTTTTATATAGTTTCATATAGTTTTGTTAGTTTTGTATAGTTTTATATAGTTTTATATAGTTTTGTTAGTTTTGTATTGTGTTATATAGTATTATATAGTTTTGATAGTTTTGTTAGTTTTATATAGTTTTATATAGTTTTATATAGTTTTATATAGTTTTGTTAGTTTTGTATAGTTTTATATATTTTTATATATTTTTATATAGTTTTATATAGTTTTATATGGTTTTGTTAGTTTTGTATAGTTTTATACAGTTTTATATAGTTTTATATAGTTTTGTTAGTTTTATATAGTTTTATATAGTTTCATATATTGTTATATAGTTTTATATAGTTTTATAGAGTTTTATATAGTTTTATATAGTTTTATTAGTTATATACAGTTTTATATAGTTTTATTAGTTTTATATCGTTTTATATAGTTTTATATAGTTTTGATAGTTTTGTTAGTTTTATATAGTTTTATATAGTTTTGGTAGTTTTGTACTGTTTTATATAGTTTTACATAGTTTTATATAGTTTTATAGAGTTTTATATAGTTTTATATAGTTTTATATAGTTTTATTAGTTTTATATAGTTTTGTACAGTTTTATATAGTTTTATATAGTTTTATATAGTTTCATATAGTTTCGTTAGTTTTGTATAGTTTTATATAGTTTTATATAGTTTTGTTAGTTTTGTATAGTTTTATATAGTTTTATATAGTTTCATATAGTTTCGTTAGTTTTGTATAGTTTTATATAGTTTTATATAGTTTTGTTAGTTTTGTATAGTTTTATATAGTTTTATATAGTTTTATATGGTTTTGTTAGTTTTGTATAGTTTTATTCAGTTTTATATAGTTTTATATAGTTTTGTTAGGTTTGCATAGTTTTATATAGTTTTGTTAGTTTTATATAGTTTTATATAGTTTTATATAGTTTTAAATAGTTTTATATAGTTTTATATAGTTTTATATAGTTTTATTCGTTTTACATAGTTTTATATAGTTTTGTTAGTTTTATATAGTTTTATATAGTGTTATATAGATTTATATAGTTTTGTTAGTTTTATATAGTTTATATAGTTTTATACAGTTTTATATAGTTTTATATAGTTTTATACACTTTTATATGGTTTTATATAGATTTATTAGTTTTATTAGCTTTATTATAGCTTTATATAGTTTTATATAGTATTATATAGTTTTATATAGTTTTATATAGTTCTCCATAGTTTTATATAGCTCTATATAGATTTATATAGTTTTATATACTTTTGGTAGTTTTATATAGTTTCATATAGTTTTATATAGTTTTATATAGTTCTATAGAGTTTTATATAGGTTTATATAGTTTTATATAGTTTTATATAGTTTTATATAGTTTCATATAGTTTTGTTAGTTTTGTATAGTTTTATATAGTTTTATATAGTTTTGTTAGTTTTATATAGTTTTATATAGTTTTGTTAGTTTTATATAGTTTCATATAATTTTATATAGTTTTCTAGAGTTTTATATAGTTTTATATAGTTTTGTTAGTTTTATATAGCTTTATATAGTTTTATATAGTTTTATATAGTTTTATATAGTTTTGTTAGTTTTATATAGTTTTATATAGTTTTATATAGTTTTGTTAGTTTTGTACTGTTTTATATAGTTTTACATAGTTTTATATAGTTTTATAGAGTTTTATATAGTTTTATATAGTTTTATATAGTTTTATATAGTTTTATTAGTTTTATATAGTTTTGTATAGTTTTGTACAGTTTTATATAGTTTTATATAGTTTTATATAGTTTCATATAGTTTTGTTAGTTTTGTATAGTTTTATATAGTTTTATATAGTTTTGTTAGTTTTGTATAGTTTTATATAGTTTTATATAGTTTTATATGGTTTTGTTAGTTTTGTATAGTTTTGTATAGTTTTATACAGTTTTATATAGTTTTATATAGTTTTGTTAGCTTTGTATAGTTTTATATAGTTTTGTTAGTTTTATATAGTTTTATATAGTTTTATATAGTTTTAAATAGTTTTATATAGTTTTATATAGTTTTATATAGTTTTATTCGTTTTACATAGTTTTATATAGTTTTGTTAGTATTATATAGTTTTATATAGTGTTATATAGATTTATATAGTTTTGTTAGTTTTATATAGTTTATATAGTTTTATACAGTTTTATATAGTTTTATATAGTTTTATATTGTTTTGTTAGTATTGTATAGTTTTATATAGTTTTATATAGTTTTATATAGTTTTATATAGTTTTGTATGGTTCTATAGACTTTTATATAGGTTTATATAGTTTTATGTAGTTTTATATAGTACTATATAGTTTTATATAGTTTTATTCGTTTTATATGGTTTTATACAGTTTTGTATAGTTTTATATAGTTTTATATAGTTTTGTTAGTTTTATATAGTTTCATATAGTTTTATATAGTTTTATAGAGTTTTATATAGTTTTATATAGTTTTATATAGTTTTGTTAGTTTTATATAGTTTTAAAGAGTTTTGTTAGTTTTGTATAGTTTTATATAGTTTTATATAATTTTATATAGTTTTATATAGTTTTATATGTAGTTTTGTTAGTTTTATATAGTTTTATATAGTGTTATATAGTTTTATATAGTTTTGTTAGTTTTATATAGTTTATACAGTTTTATACATTTTTATATATTTTTACATAGTTTTATATAGTTTTATATAGTTTTATACAGTTTTATATGGTTTTATATAGATTCATTAGTTTTATTAGCTTTATTAGAGCTTTATATAGTTTTATATAGTTCTCCATAGTTTTATATAGCTCTATATAGATTTAAATAGTTTTATATAGTTTTATATACTTTTGGTAGTTTTATATTTTTTCATATAGTTTTATATAGTTTTATATAGTTCTATAGAGTCTTATATAGGTTTATATAGTTTTATATAGTTTTATATAGTTCTATAGAGTTTTATATAGGTTTATATAGGTTTATATAGTTTTATATAGTTTTATATAGTTTTATATTGTTTTATATAGTTTTATATAGTTTTATATAGTTTTATATAGTTTTATATAGTGTTATATAGTTTTATATAGTTTTATATAGTTTTATATAGTTTTATATAGTTTTATATAGTTTTATATAGTTTTATATAGTTTTATATAGTTTTATATGGTTTTATACAGTTTTATATAGTTTTATATAGTTTTATATAGTTCTATAGAGTTTTATATAGTTTTGTATAGTTTTATATAGTTTTATATAGTTTTGTTAGTTTTATATAGTTTCATATAGTTTTATATAGTTTTATACAGTTTTATATAGTTTTATATAGTTTTAAATAGTTTTATATAGTTTGTATATAGTTTTATATAGTTTTAAATAGTTTTATATAGTTTTACATAGTTTTATATAGTTTTATATAGTTTTATATAGTTTTATATAGTTTTACATAGTTTTAAATAGTTTTATATAGTTTTATACAGTTTTATATAGTATTATATAGTTCTCCATAGTTTTATATAGCTTTATATAGTTTTATATTGTTTTATATGTAGTTTTGTTAGTTTTATATAGTTTTATATAGTTTTATATAGTTTTGTTAGTTTTGTATAGTTTTATATATTTTTATATATTTTTATATAGTTTTATATAGTTTTATATGGTTTTGTTAGTTTTGTATAGTTTTATACAGTTTTCTATAGTTTTATATAGTTTTGTTAGTTTTATATAGTTTTATATAGTTTTATATAGTTTTGTTAGTTTTGTATAGTTTTATATAGTTTTATATAGTTTTATATAGTTTTATATAGTTTTATATAGTTTTGTTAGTTTTGTATAGTTTTATATATTTTTATATATTTTTATATAGTTTTATATAGTTTTATATGGTTTTGTTAGTTTTGTATAGTTTTATACAGTTTTATATAGTTTTATATAGTTTTGTTAGTTTTATATAGTTTTGTACAGTTTTATATAGTTTTATATAGTTTTATATAGTTTCATATAGTTTCGTTAGTTTTGTATAGTTTTATATAGTTTTATATAGTTTTGTTAGTTTTGTATAGTTTTATATAGTTTTATATAGTTTTATATGGTTTTGTTAGTTTTGTATAGTTTTATTCAGTTTTATATAGTTTTATATAGTTTTGTTCGGTTTGTATAGTTTTATATAGTTTTGTTAGTTTTATATAGTTTTATATAGTTTCATATAGTTTTAAATAGTTTTATATAGTTTTATATAGTTTTATATAGTTTTATTCGTTTTACACAGTTTTATATAGTTTTGTTAGTTTTATATAGTTTTATATAGTGTTATATAGATTCATATAGTTTTGTTAGTTTTATATAGTTTATATAGTTTTATACAGTTTTATATAGTTTTATATAGTTTTATACACTTTTATATGGTTTTATATAGATTTATTAGTTTTATTAGCTTTATTATAGCTTTATATAGTTTTATATAGTATTATATAGTTTTATATAGTTTTATATAGTTCTCCATAGTTTTATATAGCTCTATATAGATTTATATAGTTTTATATGGTTTTATATAGTTTTATATAGTACTATATAGTTTTATATAGTTTTATATACTTTTGGTAGTTTTATATAGTTTCATATAGTTTTATATAGTTTTATATAGTTCTATAGAGTTTTATATAGGTTTATATAGTTTTATATAGTTTTATATAGTTTTATATAGTTTCATATAGTTTTGTTAGTTTTGTATAGTTTTATATAGTTTTATATAGTTTTGTTAGTTTTATATAGTTTATATAGTTTTATACAGTTTTATATAGTTTTATATAGTTTTATACACTTTTATATGGTTTTATATAGATTTATTAGTTTTATTAGCTTTATTATAGCTTTATATAGTTTTATATAGTATTATATAGTTTTATATAGTTTTATATGGTTCTCCATAGTTTTATATAGCTCTATATAGATTTATATAGTTTTATATGGTTTTATATAGTTTTATATAGTACTATATAGTTTTATATAGTTTTATATACTTTTGGTAGTTTTATATAGTTTCATATAGTTTTATATAGTTTTATATAGTTCTATAGAGTTTTATATAGGTTTATATAGTTTTATATAGTTTTATATAGTTTTATATAGTTTCATATAGTTTTGTTAGTTTTGTATAGTTTTATATAGTTTTATATAGTTTTGTTAGTTTTATATAGTTTTATATAGTTTTGTTAGTTTTATATAGTTTCATATAATTTTATATAGTTTTCTAGAGTTTTATATAGTTTTATATAGTTTTGTTAGTTTTATATAGCTTTATATAGTTTTATATAGTTTTATATAGTTTTATATAGTTTTGTTAGTTTTATATAGTTTTATATAGTTTTATATAGTTTTGTTAGTTTTGTACTGTTTTATATAGTTTTACATAGTTTTATATAGTTTTATAGAGTTTTATATAGTTTTATATAGTTTTATATAGTTTTATATAGTTTTATTAGTTTTATATAGTTTTGTACAGTTTTATATAGTTTTATATAGTTTTATATAGTTTCATATAGTTTTGTTAGTTTTGTATAGTTTTATATAGTTTTATATAGTTTTGTTAGTTTTGTATAGTTTTATATAGTTTTATATAGTTTTATATGGTTTTGTTAGTTTTGTATAGTTTTGTATAGTTTTATACAGTTTTATATAGTTTTATATAGTTTTGTTAGCTTTGTATAGTTTTATATAGTTTTGTTAGTTTTATATAGTTTTATATAGTGTTATATAGATTTATATAGTTTTGTTAGTTTTATATAGTTTATATAGTTTTATACAGTTTTATATTGTTTTATATAGTTTTATATTGTTTTGTTAGTATTGTATAGTTTTATATAGTTTTATATAGTTTTGTATGGTTCTATAGACTTTTATATAGGTTTATATAGTTTTATGTAGTTTTATATAGTACTATATAGTTTTATATAGTTTTATTCGTTTTATATGGTTTTATACAGTTTTGTATAGTTTTATATAGTTTTATATAGTTTTGTTAGTTTTATATAGTTTCATATAGTTTTATATAGTTTTATACAGTTTTATATAGTTTTATATAGTTTTATATAGTTTTATGTAGTTCTATATATTACTATATAGTTTTATATAGTTTTATTCGTTTTATATAGTTCTATATAGTTTTGTATAGTTTTATATAGTTTTGTTAGTTTTATATAGTTTCATATAGTTTTATATAGTTTTATAGAGTTTTATATAGTTTTATATAGTTTTATATAGTTTTGTTAGTTTTATATAGTTTTAAAGAGTTTTGTTAGTTTTGTATAGTTTTATATAGTTTTATATAGTTTTATATAGTTTTATATAGTTTTATATGTAGTTTTGTTAGTTTTATATAGTTTTATATAGTGTTATATAGTTTTATATAGTTTTGTTAGTTTTATATAGTTTATACAGTTTTATACATTTTTATATATTTTTACATAGTTTTATATAGTTTTATATAGTTTTATACAGTTTTATATGGTTTTATATAGATTCATTAGTTTTATTAGCTTTATTAGAGCTTTATATAGTTTTATATAATTCTCCATAGTTTTATATAGCTCTATATAGATTTAAATAGTTTTATATAGTTTTATATACTTTTGGTAGTTTTATATTTTTTCATATAGTTTTATATAGTTTTATATAGTTCTATAGAGTCTTATATAGGTTTATATAGTTTTATATAGTTTTATATAGTTCTATAGAGTTTTATATAGGTTTATATAGGTTTATATAGTTTTATATAGTTTTATATAGTTTTATATTGTTTTATATAGTTTTATATAGTTTTATATAGTTTTATATAGTTTTATATAGTGTTATATAGTTTTATATAGTTTTATATAGTTTTATATAGTTTTATATAGTTTTATATAGTTTTATATAGTTTTATATAGTTTTATATAGTTATATATAGTTTTATATGGTTTTATACAGTTTTATATAGTTTTATATAGTTTTATATAGTTCTATAGAGTTCTATATAGTTTTGTATAGTGTTATATAGTTTTATATAGTTTTGTTAGTTTTATATAGTTTCACATAGTTTTATATAGTTTTATACAGTTTTATATAGTTTTATATAGTTTTATATAGTTTTATGTAGTTCTATATATTACTATATAGTTTTATATAGTTTTATTCGTTTTATATAGTTCTATATAGTTTTGTATAGTTTTATATAGTTTTGTTAGTTTTATATAGTTTCATATAGTTTTATATAGTTTTATAGAGTTTTATATAGTTTTATATAGTTTTATATAGTTTTGTTAGTTTTATATAGTTTTAAAGAGTTTTGTTAGTTTTGTATAGTTTTATATAGTTTTATATAGTTTTATATAGTTTTATATAGTTTTAAATAGTTTTATATAGTTTGTATATAGTTTTATATAGTTTTAAATAGTTTTATATAGTTTTACATAGTTTTATATAGTTTTATATAGTTTTATATAGTTTTATATAGCTTTACATAGTTTTAAATAGTTTTATATAGTTTTATACAGTTTTATATAGTATTATATAGTTCTCCATAGTTTTATATAGCTTTATATAGTTTTATATTGTTTTATATGTAGTTTTGTTAGTTTTATATAGTTTTATATAGTTTTATATAGTTTTGTTAGTTTTGTATAGTTTTATATAGTTTTATATAGTTTTATATGTAGTTTTGTTAGTTTTATATAGTTTTATATAGTGTTATATAGTTTTATATAGTTTTGTTAGTTTTATATAGTTTATACAGTTTTATACATTTTTATATATTTTTACATAGTTTTATATAGTTTTATATAGTTTTATACAGTTTTATATGGTTTTATATAGATTCACTAGTTTTATTAGCTTTATTAGAGCTTTATATAGTTTTATATAGTTCTCCATAGTTTTATATAGCTCTATATAGATTTAAATAGTTTTATATAGTTTTATATACTTTTGGTAGTTTTATATTTTTTCATATAGTTTTATATAGTTTTATATAGTTCTATAGAGTCTTATATAGGTTTATATAGTTTTATATAGTTTTATATAGTTCTATAGAGTTTTATATAGGTTTATATAGGTTTATATAGTTTTATATAGTTTTATATAGTTTTATATTGTTTTATATAGTTTTATATAGTGTTATATAGTTTTATATAGTTTTATATAGTTTTAAATAGTTTTATATAGTTTTATATAGTTTTATATAGTTTTATATAGTTTTATATAGTTTTATATGGTTTTATACAGTTTTATATAGTTTTATATAGTTTTATATAGTTTTATATGGTTTTGTTAGTTTTGTATAGTTTTATACAGTTTTATATAGTTTTATATAGTTTTGTTAGTTTTATATAGTTTTATATAGTTTCATATAATTTTATATAGTTTTCTAGAGTTTTATATAGTTTTATATAGTTTTGTTAGTTTTATATAGCTTTATATAGTTTTATATAGTTTTATATAGTTTTATATAGTTTTGTAAGTTTTATATAGTTTTATATAGTTTTATATAGTTTTGTTAGTTTTGTATAGTTTTATATAGTTTTATATAGTTTTATATAGTTTTATATAGTTTTATATAGTTTTATATAGTTTTGTTAGTTTTGTATAGTTTTATATATTTTTATATATTTTTATATAGTTTTATATAGTTTTATATGGTTTTGTTAGTTTTGTATAGTTTTATACAGTTTTATATAGTTTTATATAGTTTTGTTAGTTTTATATAGTTTTATATAGTTTCATATATTGTTATATAGTTTTATATAGTTTTATAGAGTTTTATATAGTTTTATATAGTTTTATTAGCTATATACAGTTTTATATAGTTTTATTAGTTTTATATCGTTTAATATAGTTTTGATAGTTTTGTTAGTTTAATATAGTTTTATATAGTTTTGTTAGTTTTGTACTGTTTTATATAGTTTTACATAGTTTTATATAGTTTTATAGAGTTTTATATAGTTTTATATAGTTTTATATAGTTTTATTAGTTTTATATAGTTTTGTACAGATTTATATAGTTTTATATAGTTTTATATAGTTTCATATAGTTTTGTTAGTTTTGTATAGTTTTATATAGTTTTATATAGTTTTATATAGTTGTGTTAGTTTTGTATAGTTTTATATAGTTTTATATAGTTTTATATGGTTTGGTTAGTTTTGTATAGTTTTATACAGTTTTATATAGTTTTATATAGTTTTGTTAGCTTTGTATAGTTTTATATAGTTTTGTTAGTTTTATATAGTTTTATATAGTTTTATATAGTTTTAAATAGTTTTATATAGTTTTATATAGTTTTATATAGTTTTATTCGTTTTACATAGTTTTATATAGTTTTGTTAGTTTTATATAGTTTTATATAGTGTTATATAGATTTATATAGTTTTGTTAGTTTTATATAGTTTATATAGTTTTATACAGTTTTATATAGTTTTATATAGTTTTATACAGTTTTATATAGTTTTATATAGTTTTGTTAGTTTTATATAGTTTTGTATAGTTTTATATAGTTCTGTTAGTTTTATATAGTTTCATATAGTTTTATATACTTTTATAGAGTTTTATATAGTTTTATATAGTTTTATATAGTTTTGTTAGTTTTATATAGTTTTAAAGAGTTGTGTTAGTTTTGTATAGTTTTATATAGTTTTATATAGTTTTATATAGTTTTATATAGTTTTAAATAGTTTTTTATAGTTTGTATATAGTTTTATATAGTTTTAAATAGTTTTATATAGTTTTACATAGTTTTATAGAGTTTTATATAGTTTTATATAGTTTTATATAGTTTTATATAGTTTTGTTAGTTTTATATAGTTTTATATAGTTTTATATAGTTTTAAATAGTTTTATATAGTTTTATATAGTTTTATTAGCTTTATTCGTTTTACATAGTTTTATATAGTTTTGTTAGTTTTATATAGTTTTATATAGTGTTATATAGATTTATATAGTTTTGTTAGTTTTATATAGTTTATATAGTTTTATACAGTTTTATATAGTTTTATATAGTTTTATACAGTTTTATATAGTTTTATATAGTTTTGTTAGTTTTATATAGTTTTGTATAGTTTTATATAGTTCTGTTAGTTTTATATAGTTTCATATAGTTTTATATACTTTTATAGAGTTTTATATAGTTTTATATAGTTTTATATAGTTTTGTTAGTTTTATATAGTTTTAAAGAGTTGTGTTAGTTTTGTATAGTTTTATATAGTTTTATATAGTTTTATATAGTTTTATATAGTTTTAAATAGTTTTTTATAGTTTGTATATAGTTTTATATAGTTTTAAATAGTTTTATATAGTTTTACATAGTTTTATAGAGTTTTATATAGTTTTATATAGTTTTATATAGTTTTATATAGTTTTACATAGTTTTAAATAGTTTTATATAGTTTTATATAGTTTTATACAGTTTTATATAGTATTATATAGTTCTCCATAGTTTTATATAGCTTTATATAGTTTTATATTGTTTTATATGTAGTTTTGTACAGTTTTATATAGTTTTATATAGTTTTATATAGTTTTATATAGTTTTAATAGAATTTTATAGTTTTTCATAGGTTTATTTGTTTTATAAAGTTTGACATAGTTTTATATGGTTCTATATATTGTTATATAGTTTTATATAGTTTTATATAGTTTTATAGAATTTTATATAGTTTTATATAGTTTCGTCAGTTTTATATAGTTTTATATAGTTTTATATAGTTTTGTTAGTTTTATATAGTTTCATATAGTTTTATATAGTTTTATAGAGTGTTATATAGTTTTGTATAGTTTTGTTAGTTTTATGTAGTTTTATATAGTTTTATATAGTTTTATGTAGTTCTATATAGTACTATATAGTTTTATATAGTTTTGTTCGTTTTATATAGTTTCATATAGTTTTATATAGTTTTATAGAGTTTTATATAGTTTTATATAGTTTTATATAGTTTTGTTAGTTTTATATAGTTTTAAAGAGTTTT